>NW_028324300.1:12384439-12685439 GCF_058129835.1 Hydra viridissima
CATTGTTACGAACTAAGGTATTAAAGGTGAGGTGCTGTCAGAATTGGTTCCGCCATAAATACCTTTGCGCCGTAAAATCTCTATAGCGTTCTTTTATTTTTTTTATCCTTTAATCTTCGCAAAAAATTTTAAATCAAGTTAATTGAGACCACCCTTTAAGTTTGGAGTCTTAACGTTTCATCGACGGGCCTTTTTAAATGTTTTTAAGTACAAATGAGATTTGAAAATATCAGCTTGTAATCAAATTTTCTGATGTGATTACAAGCTGATGTTTTCAAGTCTCACTTAATTATTGCCGACCTTAAGTAACTTTTTATTAACTTGTTAAATCTAATTGACAGAAAATATTTATCCGTTGTTAAATTATTCTTCAAACAGGTCTGTATTTTTGATGGAATCAAAATCATTATCTCTGAATTCTTTCAAAAAAACTTTTTTATTACTAAAATTGACCGTTAGCAAAATCTAAACTCATCATCACGGCTAAACGAAGTAATCAGAATTAATTTTCGGATCTATTTTCCCGAGTCGTTCCAGCAAAAAATCTTAAATCATTGCAGACATCATGATTCCACGTTGGAGATTGAGATGGCAGCTCTATAAATCTCCTTTGGTAAATGTTAAATAACCATCAAGTTCATGCTCTTCAATTTTTGATTGTTACAGCGGAAAACTCATCCAACCATAATAAAATAATTGGACAGAACGGTTGAAAAAAGAAGCCATGAAAGAATTGAAGCAGGAACAATTTAGCTGATCAAAATTTAGACTTCTGTGAAAACGATTATATATTATTTAACAGTAAAAATATATATTTTTTTAATTTTGATATTTGTTTCTCTGAGTTTACCCCAGTCATGAAAGAGCATTTAGAGCGGCATTTAAATTAAAAAATATAAAACCCGAGATGAATTTATTAAGCCACAAAAACAGAAATTAAAGAAAATCTAGGCTATGTTAATACAAACTTAACTTGTTCTTGTTCTTAATACTTCAATAAAGAGTTCTTAACTTCCTAAAAATTTTTATTTCTTTGTTGCTTTTTTTTTAATATTTAACTATCTTTAAAATATTTTCTTTCAGCATCACAAGCTATTTTCAAATTATTTTAGCATTTATCTGTTTATAAAGTTTTCAAAGAATATTTGAATTAAATAATCCCATTTAAAAAAAGTTAAATGATTTCGTAGATATACATTTTTAGCTCTACATTTGAGTACTATAATTTCTTCAATATTCAATTCAAATTCACTATATATATATATATATATATATATATATATATATATATATATATATATATATATATATATATATATATATATATATGACCTAATAAAAAAACTGACTTATTAAGAAAAAGCAGAAAGAAAGAAAACTCAACGACTTATTGTCGATCAAATAGTTTGCGAGTTGTAATAATTGTTGTTATTATTTTAATCAAAACTTATAAGTTTCTAGGTTATCTTGAGTAAAAAAAAACAGTTTGAAAAATGCTTGTTGAGTGATAAGCAAACAGTCTCTATTATAACCTGTATGGAACACATTAAAGTCGAATTGTAGAGCTTATCGGTATATATTGCGGTATTTCCTAGCTGCTTCATCCAGTTGTATCAAATTTATCATTTTAGCAGACATCTAGCTTAAAATTAAATTCCATATTTTTAACTATTAGTGCAGAAAAGGTTATTTAGAATGATACGAAACTGACCATAAGAAACTAAAAGACTCTTGACCCTACACCGTTTAGCACCTTTGCACAAGATTATGCATGAACAAGTAAGAATGTTCCCAAAAGTTTGATTTCTTATAAAAAAAATTTAAAGTCGCTCGAAAATTGTCACGCGTATTCTTACTGGCACACCTGTAAAAACCAGAACGACACACCTGTAAAAACTAGAACAACACTCCTGTAAAAACCAGTATTGAAACGACACACCTGTAAATATCCGGTTATTGAAACTGAGGACTTAGAAAGAAAAGTAATCCCTTGAAATTTCCAAAGAAAAGAAAAAATTTTCTGAATGAGTTTTTTTTAATGCTCTAAGTCATTTTTCGGCGGGGGACACCCATTTTGATACAAGAGAAATGATATGTTGCTTAGTCTATATAATATAGAAACAAAACATTTGATTAATTTTTAAAAATAAAATAAAAATTAAACATTTAATTTTTGATCAGTTCGCTGTGCAGTAGTATCTACTTGCTTAGGTTAAAAGACAAATGCAATTGTGTTTTTAAAACATTTGAATCGGTTTGCTACAATTAAGTTTGAAATAAAATGAAATTTAATTTTAAATTCTCTGTTCACCACGAATAGTTTTTAATATTTATAAGCTTTTAGAAAAAAAGAAATATACATATCCGTTTACTTATACATATGCATATGCATATGCATATGCATATCCATATACATATACATACATACATACATACATACATACATACATACATACATACATACATACATACATACATACATACATACATACATACATACATACATACATACATACATACATACATACATACATACATACATACATACATACATACATACATACATACATACATACATACATACATACATACATACATACATACATACATACATACATACATACATACATACATACATACATACATACATACATACATACATACATACATACATACATACATACATACATACATACATACATACATACATACATACATACATACATACATACATACATACATACATACATACATACATACATACATACATACATACATACATACATACATACATACATACATACATACATACATACATATATACATACATACATACATCTATATTATAACATTTCGAGTTTCATCGAGAAGTCATTAATAAATAAAATTCGTACAACTGCAGTTGTTTGAAGTTGAAAAATGGAAGAAATAATTTACAAACCAACTGTTTGATATGATTATTCGAAAATTAGACTATTTATAACTTGCAAGTGGGTACAAGCTTCTGAATGCTTGTTTTAGTTGAATTTTGTAGCAAGAATTTAATTTTTATTATTTAGAAGCTTTTACGTACTTTTACGAAATTAGAATGATGTCACAGATATTCAAAGCTGAAATGAAGCTAAATTTATGTCAGTTTCAACTGGTTATGATATTGAGAATTAGCTGAATCAATGATGTCATAAATTGATCATGAAGTAATGAATAATACTGAAGTAGTAAAACAAGCTTTTGTATGTAAATTTGTTCCGCCTCAAGCTTTATTTAAACGGCTTGTGCATTAAAGCGTAAAATTTCGCAACTTCCTAATACATTAATTTTTTCCCCTCTTTTTCAGTTTCTTTATATACATAAAAAAATGCTCTGCCAGCGTTTATATTTCTTGATCGATGCATATAATACTTCACCACGACGATTAAGAATTTACAATCTTTAACCACAAGGAAAAAAAAAAACAAAACTTAAACGTTAGTAATAACAGTCACATCTAAAATAACCTTAACTAAATTTCAAGACTCGAAGAGTCGTTGCTATGCAAGACTCACGTCCGTTGATGTCAACTTTTATCTAGAGCAAGATTGCATTTTTCAATAACTTTGTTTTTATTTACCATAGTATTATTTACCAACGGTTAACTAAAAGATAAGAGGGGAAGGAGGAATGAGGAGGCTTGCAAATGTCCACTTACCCGTTGCCCTCGAAAATTAAAAACCAGCGGTAGTAATGTCACATAAGTTATCCAAAAGTCTTAAAATGAAGTTAACTTTATGATTTAGTTGTTTGTTTATGAATGCCTTTTGGTCATTATTAATAGTATTTTGCAATTCATTATGGCTGTATGCTTCAACACAATATTAATGCTTAATTAAGTTTTTAAAAGAGCATCAATTCTATTTTAAAAAATGAACTATAAGTATAAATTAAAATAAAAAGTTTAAAACAATCTGACTATACCTACAACTTTAACCCTATACAAGTATAAGTTATGGGCCACTAGAAACACTATGAGCTTCTAAAACACAACGCCAAAAAAAGGTTAATGATTAATTTCATTAACAAAAAATACGCAAAATGTGTAATTTGTATTTGTAGGTAATTTAAAAAAAATTTGGAAACAAAAAATCATTTTAATGAAAAAGTTTATTTCTGTAGTTTCATCTCGTGTATCAGCGGTATTTTTTAATAGTAGCTGTTTGTAAATGTTGCATAAACAATAAGCGTAAACAACAGTACTGTTTCTTCTAAACTTGACTTGACTGGACTTGACAAAAATGCATCACCTAAACATTCACCCAAAGATGTATAGCAGTTATTTAAACGCTCAAGAATAAGAACAGTTAGAGCAGACGTTTCATCATTAATTCTTAGCAAATTTCATTTTCACAAAAGAAGGCATTTATTGTTGGAAACAAGATTATGATCTACGTCACGAGCAACAAAATATCAACCTTTTAGATCCAGAACCATTTTAATTTCATCGCATTTAAGTAATTAACACATAAGCTTCATAACAATATCGCCAGATTTAAATCGGGCTAGGATTCCCATTAATCGAATGATTGATGAAATTCCGAAGAGATATTTTCCCATTACTTTCAACTAATTTATTTAGCTCTTTTTAACGTTGGTCACGTTTTTTGTACAATTTGTTTATCCTCGCAATGACTTTAAACTTTAAAAATATCTCTTAATAATTAGCGGAATTTAAAAAATTCAAAAAATTAAATTCCGCAAAACTTCAATTGTGTTTCGTTCGCAAATTAGAGTTCATATGAAATTTTTTTTACTTTAATTTCTACACTGACATTTTGTAAAATAAACATTTCGTGCTTTAGAGGGCTTCTTCATTGAAGTTTACTATTTAATTCTTTTTATACTTAGCAACAATACCTTAAAATAAACTGAACAGTTACAATTGGTCATAAACGTTTATTTAATCACTTATAGTTATAAATGATAGAACTAAATGCTTTTTCTCTGCTCAGTTTAATAAAAAGATGAAACCCCTCAAAAATTAATTCCGCCTTTTTACAGATTACTTTTTATAGTTTTACTATTTTATAGTTTTAAAAATTTGCAAAAAAATGCAAATTTATTAACACCAACTATACTTTTAACATAATTTTGAAAAAAGTACAAACTAGTTTAAGTGCGTCGCACTTTATTACGGAAACCAGTTTGATGTTTAGTATACCTACGCGGTGTTCAATTATATTCGTGTCATTTCACATTGTCACAGCATGAGTTTTTTTCTTTTTACCATCAAAATGGTCAAATTTTAGAGCTTTATATGTAATATTCTTAAAAGATTATTGATAAATTATGTTTTAATGAATATATATTTAACACGACACATAGTTTTTCATTAGCCTCTGCGTAAAAAACTTTATTTAGGTGTGCCACGGCGTGATAAAAGATGTCAGATTATTATTTAGATTAAGCTCTTGCAGACATTTGAAAGATAAAAAAAGATCTATGCTTCAGATGCTTTAATGACTTCTTATTAAAGTTTTTATTCTTTTAACACCATATTTTTTATAGTTTGCAAGCAAATTATTGAGGCGAGTTTATCTCACAGCGTGACCAAAACAAAAAAAAGTCAAAGCATTAAACTTTTTAAAGCCGAGTGCATCTTTTATTTCGTCACAGCTTTATGAAACTGTGACTTTAACAAGTTTTTTTTTTTGGAAAATCTTTTGCGTTGCTACTATTTTTATAGTTCCTTCTATCCCATCAACTGGTTCCTAAATGGTAAATGTGCGTGTGTATGTGCGTGTGTATGTGCGTGTATATGTGCGTGTGTACGTGCGTGTGTATAAATGTATGTGTTTATGTGTTTATGTATGTATGTATGTATGTATGTATGTATGTATGTATGTATGTATGTATGTATGTATGTATGTATGTATGTATGTATGTATGTATGTATGTATGTATGTATGTATGTATGTATGTATGTATGTATGTATGTATGTATGTATGTATGTATGTATGTATGTATGTATGTATGTATGTATGTATGTATGTATGTATGTATGTATGTATGTATGTATGTATGTATGTATGTATGTATGTATGTATGTATGTATGTATGTATGTATGTATGTATGTATGTATGTATGTATGTATGTATGTATGTATGTATGTATGTACAGGGTGACCACAAAGTATCCGCACAGATAAAGAGCTTAATAAAAAGCATGTAGAAAGTATTTGGAACACAAATTTTATTTTAAAACATTTATTGAACTATAACAATTATGATTCAAAGATTGAATACGAATTTTCCTCCATCAGCAAAATAACAGGCCTGTAGGCGTCTCGGGAATGCTTCGACGGTGGCGAGCAAGTAGGCAGGGTCCAGAGAATCCCAAGCTTTCAGTAGTGATTTTTTTAAACTTTCAATATTTTTATGCGGCTTTTGGCATGCCTTTCCTTCTAGGACGCTCCAGACTGAGAAATCCATCGGGTTAAGATCGGGGCTCGATGGTGGCCATTGAGAAAAGTTGATAAAATCAGGAAAAGTTGCCGCACAAAAATCCTGAACTGTCTTCTTTTTATGGGCTGGAGCTCCATCTTGCATGAACGTCCAAATACGATTTCCAAGTTCTTTTTGAGCCCAAGGAACAATTTCTTTCTTGAGCATATCCAAATAATTGTCACCGTTGACCTTTATACCTTGTGGAACAAATATGAGCGGTGTCTTAACATGAGCCGTTATCCCGGCGAATACCATAACTGAAGCAGGATGAGAACTGCGTGAAACCGAGACATTTGGTTGAGATTTTGCCCAAACTCGATCGTTCTGCTTATTAAGAATGCTTTCCACTGTAAAAATCTTTTCGTCAGTGAACAAGATGTTGCGATAATCAATTCCGTTGAAACGGTGCAGAAGTCTAAGAGAACGGTCTTTACGTTTGACTTTAGCTGCTTGAGAAAGAAGTTGCGACTTGTTCTTCTTGTATGGTTTGAGCTTAAGCTTCTTTTTGATTATCTTTGCCATTGAAGTTCGTTTTATCCCCATTTTCTTTGCGAGACCTCGAGCAGATTGATTGGGGTTCAAACGCAGGCGATCGCGTACCTTTTTCACATTGCTCGCAGTGATCACTGTTCGAGGTCTTCCGGATTTTGGATGATTAGAACTTGTTCCCAACTCGTCAAAGCGTTTAATTGTGTCGTAAATTGTCCGTCTTGGCGCATGTAAACGGTTCTGAATGTAGCTCGCTGAGTAGCCTTTTTTGTGAAACTCGATGATAGATTGACGATAAGGAGAAACGCGCACCATTCTAAAAAAACCAATTGAACATAGTTTACAAAGTATATAAAGTAAAGTAAATAAAGTTTATGACATAATATTAACCAAAAACAACAAATAAATAAGAAAATACATAAGTGCTTTTATGCTTATATTTTCACAAGATGAAACCGTCTCGTGTGCGGATACTTTGTGGTCACCCTGTATGTATGTATGTATGTATGTATGTATGTATGTATGTATGTATGTATGTATGTATGTATGTATGTATGTATGTATGTATGTATGTATGTATGTATGTATGTATGTATGTATGTATGTATGTATGTATGTATGTATGTATGTATGTATGTATGTATGTATGTATGTATGTATGTATGTATGTATGTATGTATGTATGTATGTATGTATGTATGTATGTATGTATGTATGTATGTATGTATGTATGTATGTATGTATGTATGTATGTATGTATGTATGTATGTATGTATGTATGTATGTATGTATGTATGTATGTATGTATGTATGTATGTATGTTTTCCAAACTTTGATAGAAACAATAGAAGTTTTAAGGCTGTATGGATTCAAATGTTTCACCACTCGCAACTCGATTGCTAAACTTGATCATCTTGAATCTCTTATTTTTAACCTATAAAATATTTTAATTAACTTCAATTTGCTAATTCAAGTTTAAACAACGCTCTGTTGTTGCAATAGCAAATAGAATAGGAGATACCTCACATGTTAATGTCACTCTATTAAAATCTATGTTCTGTAATAAACCTCACACATTCTGCTTCCATCCTACTTAATTACTTTTTAGTTTATCTTTATAAACAAACAAATTAGTTTATGCTACGTAAAAATTCTAGAAGTTTGGTAATTCAGATATTTGTTTACAAATGTCATGGCTTCGAAATTCAATTCAGAAATGGTTTCAAATTGCAAGCAGTCTTTTGTCTAAATTACAAGCAGCCTTTTGTCTAAATTACAAGCAGCCTTTCGCGTTTTCTTGTTTTGATACCATTTTTTTTTTTTAGAATTTGTTTAATTGTTTCAACAGATTAATTTCTGTATTTTACCTGTGTTTTAGACCTGGAATTCAGAATAACTTCATACTTGGACAAATATTTTTTAATAAATCATTAAAGCTCCTTTTGTTTGCACAATTTAAAAATCGATCCTTGATCAATTTAAAAAAGTGAACCATTACTTTTCGCACGTACATTTTCTAAAAATCATAACGCTTGATTATCAAAAAAATCTGAATATGTGATAAAAATCTTTTGGGGGCCCCTTAATCCGCGATGTCTCTCCCCCCCCCCCCCTCTCACTCCTTACGGTGGTGAGGGAGCTTGAACATTGTCACTACCTTAAACAAATCTGATTAAATTACATAGTAGTTTTCTGTTGTTGTTGTTCTTTTAAATATATCTTTAGATGGAATCTAAATTATTGCTTTATTTGTAAACCTTTTAACGATGTATCAAACTTAATACGTTAATTTACTCCAAGTTGATTTTCCTTCATTTTTTTATGCTGATGATTTTTTTTTATGAAATTAAATCTTTTAATGAGTATGAAAAACAATTTTTAAAACTATCAACAGATCTTTGATGCATCTTTTCGTAACTTCAAATAACCATTTTAGCCGTAATTTATATAACAGTTTGCCACTTGTGGCAAACTATTATATAAATTTAACAGAGATAAATATAACAGAGATAAAACACTTGCATAATTTAGTTTTACTTCTATATATCTTCTTTAGTTTTAGTTCTATATATATAGAACCCCCCCCCCTCCTCCCCCGATACGAAGAGCATCTTAATGTAACAAGTTAAACACGGTTTTCGCTAGGTATAACTTTTTGTTTAAAAAAAAAATACATGCATTTTTGGGGTTCGTTATATCAAGATTCTGTTGTGTTTCTTTATGTTTTTATTTTTGTGATCGCTTATTTGTTTTTAACAGAACATCTTGAATCGGTGAGCTTTACAAATCAAATTAAATTTTTTTGATCTCGAGACATCACATGCGTTTTCCGGCACGAATTTTGTCGACTAAATTTTGTTGTTAAAAATAACGTCATGCTTCCTGTAAACATTTCATAAATTCATCAAAACTCTGTTAAAATAATTCTTTAAGTATTTATTATTTAAACCCTCCCTTAACACTTTGTCTATTTAATTGTAACGATCCTTTGATTAAAAAGATCTTTTAATTCAAAAAAACCAATCGATTTATTTCATTTTGGGAGAGGTTGCGGAAGAGAGATGTTACGATTTATTAAATTAACGTTCGAAATTTTTTAATGAAAAAAAAACAGCAATTAACAACGATAAAAAGTTTTATAATGAAAAATTTTGGATTAAAAAATTATACAGATTTTAGAATTTAAGATCTGCAAGAAATTCTCATAGAGTTTGTAAAGTTAAGCAGATATTTTTTAACTCCGAGTGAGTGTTGCTTAGATAACACACGTCGTTTTAGAAGTGTAAATTCGCAAACAAAACACTAATCTTATTATAAATATAGGATATTACCATATCTTTAGATATGTAACATAAAATATGCTTCTTTAATCAGTTCTTCTTTTTTTAAACTATACTTTGTTTTCTTTACCATTATGAAGAATATTTCGATAATTTAATCCAGTTGATTTGAAACTTTTTTGAAAAATAAACGAATCTATTATTTATATATACAAACCATTATTTACATAGTAATAATATTTATCATCATTTCATCACCTTTATCTGTAAAAAGGTATATGACGTTTCGGATTTATGTTATGTTGTTGTGTTTAAGTTATTTTTTAAAACAACTACACACATATATAGCAATGAAAACTGGTCCATTTTTTTGCAATGATGAAAAAGAATTTAAACAACAACATGTTTAACTTATCATCTAGTAAAACAAAAAAAATGTAGTTAATTAGCAGTGTATGTTATTAAAATAATCAAGCTTCTCATTTTCTCACACTTTTGGCTCTTTTTTTTTTTTTTAGATCAGCATCGTTATCTATTTTTATCATCATTCATTCTAAAGCTTAAAAAAATTAATTTTTTTCCCACCTTTTTTTCTAGCGAATCTGTAAGTATATTAACTTCTTTTTTTTTAATAAGTTAATAATGAAAGTTTAAATTTTTTAAATAAGTATGTCTTGTCGAAATAACACTCTCCGTAGGAGAGGACAAGTAATTTATGATCAACTTAATTAAAAACCTATAGTGCGATTATAATTTCTATTGTAAAAAGGAAGGTTACTAGAGTAAAGAAAAATACCAGCGGGTTCAATTCAAGGCCATATCTTTTTGTTGCCAAAGCATTTTGTACGTGAGTTAATAAATAATGCGTTTAATTACCCTTGTTGGCGAATCGATGTTAATAGAATAATTTCTGTTTCGCTTTTAACGACATAAATTATTCAAGACTTGTTTTAAATAGCGAGATGAAATTTTTAAATTTGAAAGAATTGAAGTGAATAACTGAGGAATTTGATTAAATACTTGAGTCCGGGATAAAAAAAAGAGTTTTGGTTTTGGTTACCACTTTTAGTATTAAAAATAAACAAAAAATCAACAGAAATAATTCGGTGGCTGTATAATTGGTTAAATTGTTTTAAATGGAGTTAGTAGAGCTGAAAAATTGTTTGACAAAATGGTAGCCAGCTGTTTAAACGTTATCTTTTTGAAGAAGCTAATGTATGTTCAGAGCAATGAAAAGAGTTATTTACATGGCTTTAAGTTTTATATATTGCTGGTATGAGTAGGTATTCAAAGTTTGAACGTATATTTTGTTGTGGGATTATGAAGTTATCTTAAAAAGTAACCTAGTCTAGTTTAAGTATATTATATTCTAAGTCAACGAAAGGCAATATTTGTGAAACATTTGTTCTTCGATATAAAAATGATTTTTTTTTTCATCCTTTTTTTTAAATATGAACTTTACACCTTTTTACATAAACTCTAGACCATACTGAGACAAAGAGACATAAACAACAGCTCCTCATAACTTTTATGGCCAGGATAAACTTGCTTAACTTATTGAACACGAGTTTTCAGAATTTTCATGCTGAGATTTTTAATTTTCAATTTCGAAGTTCATTATCGATTACATCAGTTGAAAGTGACAAGCTGCAACTGATGTAAAAGTCCACTAACATGTTCGTCTTAAAATGCAACGAATATGACTTAGATGGTTTAAATATAGCAAAGTTGCTTAAGTTACTGTTAAATATTCTCTCGAAAAAAAAAGCAGCGTGAGAATGTGCATTATTAATGAAAATTTTTAAATGTTATTTTTAAATAATTAAATTGAAGCTTTAACATGTATTGAATAAATTTCTGTAGCACTATGAAATTCTGTTTCGGGTTTATTATACATATGGTAATATATATTTAAGGGATTTTGACCCTGTGAAAATGGTCTCTATTGCGAAAGAATGAAAGCACGCACAAGCTCTTATTGCTAAAGATTTAGCCCAACATTTTTAGACAAAATGTAAGAAATTTCAAAAAATGTGACGTACAAATATTTTTAACGATGAGCAACTTTGCAAAAATTTTTAAAATTTTCTTGAGTATTAATGTTTTATAAGTATTTTACAATTTAAACCCCGTTTCTGACAATAGCTTATTATACGCTTTCTCACGATAGGTCATTATTAAACTTGATTCGTGTATTCTAAAAGCATTAATTATGTTTTTAAAATCGCTGTTAAAAAAGATGACAAAGAATCAACAGAAGTACAATAGAAACAAGCCTGTGTTTTCAAAGTACAATAGAAACAAGCCTGTGTTTTTCAAAGCGTGTTTTTGAGCATTTCTTTTTTTTTTTTTAATTCTTTTAGGCAGACATAACTTTAGAGCATCATTGTTATTCCATTTTTTCCCATTCAAAAACCAAAGACTAAAGTATTAGTCAGATTAACAGTTCAACGATTATATAGAGAGATAAAGAAAGCTATTAATTAAATATTAATTAACAAGTTGACGATATAAAATCAATTTAATGATTTCATAAACACTCATGATAACAATAATTTAATACTAATTTATATAATTTAAGATTGCTGACTTTTTTTTGTTTTCACTAATTTTCACTTTTATTTTTCTCTTGTATGTATACATGGTTATTGAACATTTAAGTCTATTAACATGGAACAGATAAGTCTATGAAAGAAACAGTTAACCTAACTAAGAAATCTTAAATGTGCTGCAACGAAGTTTTTTGCATTGCTTCCTACTTTTTGTTTTTCTGTTTTTTGTTCGCTGTCCGTGCAAAAAGTGTAGACAATTTTCAGCATAGAAATACAAATTATGAGTTTTATTTTACAAAACATTTGGAACTCTTGGTTGTTACTCTTTTCACTATTTGGTTAATTTCCTCGTTCGGGAAAAAGTTTTGTCAGCTTTTAACATTTTTCTACTTTTTTCAATTTTCCGAATGGCGTTTTTTAATTTGCATAAATTAAAGATCTCTGTTTTTTTTTTTAAATTACATTTCAATATCTGTATTTAAAACCTTTTTATTCGTTGTCATGGTACAATTTTCGTTGAACGGCCTTTCTTTTTAAATTTCAGACTTCTTCAAAGTCTTATGTAAGTCTTTTGTTTCCATGTTAAAAAAAAAAAAAAAATACGAAAAAAAAGTAAATTGTTTTTATTTACCTCAATATCCTGACGTTGTTTATTATTTTTTGGGTTGGTTTTCGGGAAAAACGTGCGAGAAAAAAATCTTGTGTTGTTTCTTTTTCTATAGTTTTTATTATTTTTAAATAAAAAAGTTCCAGCTTTTCCTATTAAACGCACTTCGATTCCTTTTCCTTTTAATAATAATAATAATAATAATAATAATAATAATAATAATAATAATAATAATAATAATAATAATAATAATAATAATAATAATAATAATAATAATAATAATAATAATAATGATAATAATAGTAGTAATAACAATAAAAATAATAATAATAATAATGATAAATAGTAATAATAATAATAATAATAATGATAAATAATAATAATAATAAAAGTAATAATAATAATAATAACAATAAAAATAATAATGATAATAATGATAAATAATAATAATAATAATGGTAAATAGTAATAATAATAATAAAAATAATAATAATATTAGTAATAATAATAATAATAGTAATAACAATAAAAATAATAATAATAATGATAAATAATAATAATAATAATAATAATGATAAATATAATAATAATAAAAGTAATAATAATAATAATAACAATAATAATGATAATAATGATAAATAATAATAATAATAATAATGGTAAATAGTAATAATAATAATAAAAATAATAATAGTAATAGTAATAATAATAATAATAATGATAGTAATGATAATAGTAAAAATAATGATAATAATAATAATGATAATAATAATGATAATAATAATAATAATAGTAATAATAATGATAATAATAGTAATAATAATGATAATAATAATGATAATAATAATGATAATAAAACATTTTGCTAATATATTTATGTTAGACATGAGAAAAAATTTGAATACATTAAGAATTTGAACTAAAAGAGCAAGCATTTTATATAGAGCTATATATAAAGAGCTATATATATAGAGCATGCATTTTTCAAGAACCGAAGCGAACCTGTTATTGAGCATTCTAATTAATGGTGAATAACAAGTTTTTCTACTAAAAATGAGATTAAAAAATAGCAAAGTTCTATAATTGGTAAATTGATAAGCTAAAAAAAACAAACTGATCATCAGCACTTTTGTAATAACAAAAGCTAACAAACTTTACTATTTTTAATATCTTGTATACTAGTATTTTTAAAAAGTGTTTTAAATCAAAGCATTTGCAATATGAGAAATACCATGTTTGTGTATATTCAGTCTACACTGATTTTTACCAAAGTTGTCTATAAACTCAAAAACTCAAAAGCAAGAATGCAAGGATCGAATCCAAACTTGAAATCAAACTTGAATGTTCAAGTCATTTTTAAAAATTGACTTAAAGATGAAAGATCGATACCTGAAATTTCCATTGTTGAAAGTTAAATTTCGATTTTATTTATTTATTAAGAAAATTATTATTATTAATTATAAAAATTATTAATTACAAAACAAAAATTAACTACTATGACAGAATACCAAGAAATTACTAAACAAAAAAAATACACTGTGAAACAAGTCGTAAAAGTAAAATATGGCCAATGACGTCACTACTTAAAAAGACAAACGTGGGTAAATTTGAAGCTGGTCAACCATTAATGCATGGTTAATTAACTAATGTGTAATTAGTAACCGACAACCCTTTATGTCTCTTTGTCAAATGTTTCTTAGAAAATTTTAAAAAAAATTTCGTGGAGCAAACTCAAGCATGCAAACGTGAAGCGAACCCGCGGAACTTCTATAAAATTTACTCAAAACTTAAAAGACTTTAAATACCAGAGTTGAGCGATTTAGGAAAAAACTCAGTTGTAATTAAATTTATTTTCATTTTCTTTCAAGTTGTTCGAAATTTTCTTGTGAAGCAGATTTAGGATCAAAATCTTTATAAATATTTGAATATAAATATCGAGGAAAAGTAAAACTGAATCATAATGATCAAATTTTTTTTTGAGAACAATCGAAGAACAAAAAAGAAAAATTTTAAATTTTATTGTTTGTTATCTTTCTTTTTTTTTATTCTTTCTATTTTTATAAATATTGATCTGATTATGCAAACAAAATGAAAAATCACCTACGTCAACAGTAAAGAGCAGTTAAAGTTACTATATCCTACGGAAGTATAAGCCACGTTTAACCTTTAGCGTCCATACTTCTCAAAAGTTGAGAAATGTGGCATGTCTTTTTTTTCTCCTGTTGTCTTCAATTATCATTTAAGGTCTTTGTATTTCTTTAAAATTTGTTTCAATTTTCCCTTAGAATTACCTCGTCACTTCAAGCTCATTACATCCTCAATAAATTTTAAAATGGCTAAAAATGAAGTTAATTAAAATGAAAATTAAATATTCTAAAAATAAGTTTAATGCTAAGAAAAAACCTAAACGTTGAATGATAATTTAATGAACCAAACAATAAATAATGAATCAAATCCAAAGAATATTAAATTAGCGGTCAGCTTTCTTCTTCAGCGTATTGAAGTAACAAAAGTTGTAAAATAGAAAAATTTCTGTATTTTTATTTCCTTCTCATTTCATTTTTTAACGGTTTGTTTAAGTTAATGACAGCACAACATGCAAAAAAAATCAGTAATAATGTCGACGTTAAATATTTTTTGTAATATATAAAAATGTCAGTTTCTTATGATAATTCGAAATGATTATTATGATTATTATTATTATTATTATTATTATTATTATTATTATTATTATTATTATTATTATTATTATTATCATTATTATTATTATTATTATTATTATTATTATTATTATTATTATTATTATTATTATTATTATTATTATTATTATTATTATTATTATTATTATTATTATTATTATTATTATTATTATTATTATCTATTACTACTAGCATTATCATTACTATTACAATAATAGTAATAATAGTAAAATTAATAATATTGATATTAATAACAGTAATAATAGTAGTAATAATGATAATAAGAATAACTAGTAAAACTACAAATGTTTTGTAATAAATTGGATGACTGTTTTCTTACACTGTTTAAATCTTAAATTTTTTGAAAGTAAATAGCAAATTAACGCAAATTAAAGAGCCAGATTAAACTAAAATTTTACAACCAAACCCCAAATAAAGCTACAGGTTAAGGAAGACTTTTATTAGATAGACAAGCTTTAATCAATTAATTATCTGGCGATTTTGTGATTTTTCATTTCTTGTTTTGAAAAAACGTGCGTGTTTAGAGGTACAAGTCTGCAGCACGCACGCGTGTGTATATATGGGCAAGTCACACTTAAGTGTGCATTCTTTAAAATTGTGGGGCAGTTTTTGTGTATTACGTTTGGAATGTGGATAAGATAAGATCTTTACGTCGATGGGAGCATTTGTTTGTTCTTTAGATATAAGTTTTCTTAAAAAAAAAAGTTGGTTTACTTTTTTTTATTGGCAATATGTCAGACTTGTTCAATTTGAGATATTTAGGATGTGGGCGAGTGAGACAATACAGGAGACTGAGAGTGTTCCGGTATGAAGTGCGCTAAAAACACCTTTTCTACCAGGATACAAAAAGTCATTGTTTTTTCTGTCAGAACCATTTTTTGAGAAGAAAACATTTTGTCGACGTTTTAATGGTGTTTTGCAAACAGATTAATCAGACAAGCGCACACAATTCCTTTAAAGTAAAACGCAACGCGAAAGAACTCTGCGGAAGTTCTGTTTTCAAACTAAGCGCGAAGATTTGTTTATGATAAGCAGAAAAGCTAAACAATATAGCTATAAATAATAAACGAAGATAAATATATAACAAAAGATATTTCGCATACTATTAATATTACTACTAATCTTAATTATTGAACTATTCAATAATCAGTCTATGCACGCGGCGTTTTATAATACATTTATCAAAGAGTTTAAACCTTTTCGTAACGGAATTATAAAATCAAGCATTTTGAAAGGATTCGCATCTGAAAATGTATTGAAGAATAGCTGAATGAAGCCTTTAAAAGCTTTACCGCTCTAATCAAAGAGGAACCTAAAGTAGAAAGTATGGAAACGAATATGGGGCTGAAGAAATTTAGTTTACATGTTGATCCTAGGTATATTCCACTCAAATATGTAAGTTTTTTTTTCCATTTTTCTTATGGTTGCTCTTCTCCATGTGAAAAAATCTTGAAAAAGTTTTCTTCACTTATTAAGTGAACTATTTTACACCTACTGCATCAATGACGCAACTTGTCTCAATCTCTATTTCTAAAAATCTTTACTTCATGTATCTGCCGTTAGAAGTGTCCTCTTTATCGAGATTCGGATTTAAACGTTGTTTGAAATATTTAAGTCGCTACGTAAAACAAAAGCTACCATTTTGTCAAACTTTACTCACCTTTTTTTTTCTTTTTTTTTTTTTTTTCGTCTACATCTTTTTTTATTTAGAGTAAGAAAAGGCATGAATATCTCCGCCTTTATTGTAACCATAAGATATATTGTCAATATATTTTTCAAATGTTCTCGGGTTTGCGCTAATTTTGTTTTGCTTGTGTTTAGTGGTTTTTTATGCTAAGATATGAATTTCCTAATAGTTCATCTTTATACTTTAACAGAGCGAGGCAGCTCTCAGTTAAGTTTAATTATGCGTGGTGCCATTTCAATATAATCGCTTTAAAAAGGAAATCAAAATAACAATGATATTTTAATTGACGTTTTACATAAGTGTTTGTATTGGTCACTTAGACTTCGTTTCAGAAACTGTTCTTGTTTTCTTAGGCTACATTCTTACTGACAGTTGAATTATTTTAACGTAATTTCTTTAACAGATGAATATTCCAGACTTAGAAATAACTATTCTTTTTTTTATTTAACACATAATTTGATAGAAAAGAATATTTATCTAATAACTAGAATATATGGAATAATTATCAAATAATTATAATTTTTAGTAGCATGGAATAATTATCATGTTATGACTTAAATAGTATGAATACGTTAGATGTAACATTAGATGTAACCATTTTACAAAGTAATTATTTCAAAGTCTACATTTGTATAATTTGAAAATTTCACAAAGTATAATTTGTATAACTTTAAAAAAAAATTTGTATGATTTAAAAGAATAATAATGCATAGAAACAAAATCCTACTGTGGAAAACAATACAGCTAACTAATAAAATACAGACAAAGTTTTGCTCTGCAGGAAATCGATCTCAAGGTGATATACGGCATAGTTCAAAAAAGCAACACGTCTGACTTTGATGTTTTTTCTCAGTGTGCAACCAAACTTTTTTTTAGCTTAAAATCATTGAATTCGATTACTTACACGAAATTTTCTTGAAAGGTTTTAAAGTTTGGCCACCAGATAATATCTACACTTTCTCTTTATGATGTCATAAACGTAAACCTACGAAATATGAGGCCATGCTTGTTTATTTTTATAAAAAAAGATAACAGTTGTCATTTTTCATTAGTATTTACAAATCAAGTTTATAATACTTTCCAAAAATATTCCGTCCCCTCGGCTTAATAGAAAGTAAAAATATTTTATAATTATTGTGAATTTTATTTGTAAAACAATCCAGTTTTAGTTGGGTACTTATGCCGCAAAAACAGATGATTATTTAAAATCTTCCCTTACATATGCATCAAATTATCTTTCTATTTTAGCTTCGTAGTTGACTCAAGTAAATGAACGACAACCTATTCATATTATATTTATAATTATTGATTGGTTATGTTATTAAATTGCAAATTTAAATTTAAACAAAAATGTTTTGAGACTTTAAAATTTAGAAAGTGCTTTGACATTTCTAATCAACTGAACAGTAATCAACATTCGTACTGAATAACAACAACAACAGCTTTGTAATTACTAAAATTGCATTAAGTATATTTTTGTAAAAATGAAAACTTCCTTTAAGTGCGTAGAAATTCAAATATGAGTGAAATATATTTTTAAACATAGAACTAAAGTTTTCTCTTTGTTCTAACTAGAGTTTTAATAATTTTTTAAATAAAAGTTCCACTCAAACAATGCTTCCTTGCGAAAAATCAAATGGATTTATTTGTATCTTACAGCATTGATCTCGTTAATTTCAGAACTCAGCTTGCCTGGAGCAAGTTGGTGTATATTTGTGTTAGTGAAAAAGAAGCTGGACACTATTTAAGTAAACAATGCTACAGTTGCTCTCTGGTAGAAGAATTTCTTTGATTGAGAGCTTGTGAAATTATTAATCTGGTGAACTTACATTAAAGAAAAACAAAGTGTTTTTGCTCAAACAAGGAAAATGCAACTTAGTAACATCAACAAAAATCTTACATGGCACTTATTTGTAATATTGTTTAGTACAAAGTGGGTTATTTGCAAAAATCTAACAATTGGTTTATTTGTTCCGTGGACGGGTTCCTGGCCTGTTGGTAAAAATCTAGCCTCCGCCGCCACTGTCGTCATTAACGATATTAAAAATGATCCGAGCTTGCTTAAAAACTACACTTTATCGTTTGCATGGAAAGACTGCATGTGTAACGCTCAACAAAGTGTTGGAGAGACAGCGAACTTTAATAACGAAGTATTCAACGGCAAAAAGGGTGTTGATGTTTATATCGGACCCTATTGTACAGATGGATGCCAACCGAGTGGCTTGCTGGCTGCTTTTTATAAAAAACCAATGATATCCTACAGCTGCTCCGGTACAGATCTCTCTGATAAAAAACTTTATCCAACGTTTGCCCGAACTATAATGCAGGCTCGCTCATCACCCGGAACATTTATCGAAAAGTTCGGACTTGTAATGGATGAATTCCGTTGGAATAGGATAACATTAATAGTGTCACGAAAAGCAGCGTGGACATCTTTGGGGCAGGAGGTGTTTGAAAAGCTGTATGCAAATGGAAAAACCGTACAATTCAAATACACTTACGATGACGACAACCCTGATTTCCATGATATTCTTGTGAAAGGAAAACGAAATGCACGAAGTGAGTATTATTTGTTACTATCTTTAAAAAATATATATTAATAATTGACTGACGTTCTTTACAATTTTAAGAAGAATTTCTTAAAATTTGAAGAATGAATAAAGATTTTCTTTTCTTTTTCTTTTTTTGCAAACATACCTTTAGATATTAGAAGCATCAATTTACAAATACCTTCTAATAATTGAAGAATTAATATCATAGTCGCATTTAAATTGCGGTATCGAAGCGAAATTATTTTCTCGTTTTTTTGTCAACTAGAGTCCATGTCAACTTAATAAAGCGGTTTAACCATACTTCTTTATTTTGTTGAAAATTGGCACAGTTGAAGAATTCAATGAAAAAATTATCCTAGAGATGTTAGGATATCCATTTGAAAGTGAAAGTATTTAAAATTTTCTAAAGATATTCAGCTTTTAAATACCCCCCCCCCCCCTCTTTTCAAGGGCCAGTATAAACAGTAACGTAATGAAATTATGTATTTACAATCAGTTTTCTTAGGGGGATCTGTTTTTGATGGTTAGCAACCTCTAAATTAAAAAGTTGTTTGGTTGTTGGCAAAGTTGTTTGGTTATTGGCAAAGAATCTTTATTTTTAGTTCAGCAGGTTTTTGCACTGCTTTATCAAGACGCAAAGATTAGTTTTTTCTTTTAAGTCGCTTTAGTAGGTGCTATGTTTGAAAAATGATGATGATGTCATCTGTACTTTAGGAAATATTTGACTTTAAATAACAATACTCTTCAACTGATTCATTCATAACTAAAAAAAAAAAAAAAAATCGGTTTGGAAATTTTAAAAAATTCAACATTGAAAATTTTAACTGTAGCGAGCTGTAGCAATGATTGTTAGTGCTACGATGGCTGGAATGTGGTTAATGGATTTAATAGATTTATTTCTAAACTGGCTGATTGAAAGATCGTGCAGGACCATCTGCATATCTAATGGTCTCTGAAAACTTGCTTTTGCTTTGACTTTTTTCAATGTGCCTCTAATACTATCACATGTAGATTTACTTACATGTGATAGTATCAGAGGTACATTGAAAAGAGTAAGGCTGATTGCAAAGTTTAATTGTGCTTTCATATCAAAATCACATTGATGATTTTTTTTTTCCCCTTGTGTTGGCCAGTACAAGCATCTGAAAAATACTTTGTTTTCTTTATCAGTGATATTTCGGTTTTGATACAATTTCAAATAATATTTTGTAGCTCATGGACAATATCAACTTCATGTTTCAAGTCATCTGAGATAATACAAAACGACTTGCGAGTCAATAAGCTGTTAATATTATTGTATATTACAACTGGATGTAATGTGCACTGAAGGTTATTTCAATGAAAACTCTGCTTCTCATCTTGGATTACAAAGCTATAATTCTTTGAATAACTCACATACCCACTGATGTTTAGGTTTCAATTATAAATGAACTTGCAGAGACGTGCTGCTACTAAAAGTTTAATATTTCCTCAAGTACAGATAAATTGATTGTAATTTTTTAAAAATAGCATCTATTACGGGAGCTTTAGAGAAAAAATTTTGCCTATTGACAAAGCACTGCAAAAATTTGTATAGCTAAGAATAAACTTGTTTTGCAAATAACTTAACAATTTTTTAAACAGATGAAAAAAAACAAAAAAAAAAAAAAACTTTTTTTTTTTAAATGTAAGTCTTTTTAAAACTTTAAAAAAAAATTTTTTTTTCAAGTCAGTGCTTCTCAAATTTTATGTCAGAATGGCTTTTATTAAAAAAAGTCTGTCGGCACCAATTATATATTGTATATATACTAGATGTCTAACTTGCGGGATTTTATTGGACGAAAAGTGAAGCCGCTTTCTTTGTTTACAGATTGAATCCGCCATTTGTAATAAGGGCAAAAGCTATATCCGACGTGCGAAATAAAAGTTAAAAATGCATGTTTTTGCCCGAATTAGAAATGGCTTGCACGGCTTCACTTTTCGGATCGAAGTTAGACATTTAGTATATATATCATAATATATCATTGGTAATATATCATTGGTCGGCACATCCTCACCCCCAGAACATCCGTAAAAAAAAAAACATTTTTGTTAAACTTTACGCGCCTGCTTTTGCCCAACCGCGCGCTTCCCAGTTTCGGTGCTGATATAAGGAAAGGGTAATACATGTCTTAAATAAAATATATACCAAATTCATGATATATATTTTGAAAAGGAAATGGATTCTAGTGGCTAATATGCGGGACTTAGAAATTATTGAATAAAGACTATAGATAAAATTTGTTTTACCTTAAAAGGTATAACAAATTTTAGTCACTTCAATAATTTCCTCTACATTGAAGAACTGGTCTGATACCAGCTCTTCAATGGAGAGGAAGAGGAACCTACATTTTTCCCGTGTGTGGATGGAATGATATAAAAGCTATAAATTCAATAAATCAACTATAAAACAGAATTTCTTTTTAAACAAAGTTTTTAACAGTTAAAACATTTTTCATGAAGTTTACTTATAAAATATAAAATAAAATTTGCTTCAGGCAATTACAAAAAGCAAAATAAATGCATATTTGTTTGAAGAACTAAACAATTTTGCATCGATGAGGCAATTCATATGAAGCAATATATATTTTTTTTTCAATAAACATTCACATACAATTAAAAAATATGTATAAATGTTGAAAAAACAGGTTTCGGATTTGATCAAAAGCTTGTTTAGTGGAGTGAGAACAAATAAGCATTCTGGTTGCAATTTAAATATTTTTTCATCTAAAAATTGTCTAGTCAGTCAAACAATTTTGACAGAAAACCTAGATTTCAAACATTTAATTTAAACATTTTTTCATTTTTACCACTTTATAATTTAACTAAACAGAATGTTAAATTTTAATAAACTGCAAGTGTTACTTTTCCAAGTAAGTTAGTTCTGGTACAAATAAGAGCTGCTTTTAGCATTATTTTTCTGTTTCAGTATTTGCCTTGTTTGGTTATTATGATCAGATCAGTCAACTTCTTGTTGAAGCACGGAAGTTGGGAATGTTTAATGGAGAATACATGTTCATTACAATGGACTTTAAAATTAATCCTGATTGGAAGAACAAGGAGTTTCTATCAGGATATAACATAAGTACTGCTTTTTCTGGTTTCCTTGATATCAGTGCTGAACAACCCTCTGACCTTGGGGATCAATATAATAATTTTACTCAAGAAGTTCGCACTGCAATGAGTCAGTATCCATTTTTTCATAATATGAAGTCTGATGATGAGGTAACAACATGATTTTATAAATAGATATGTTTTTTTACATGTATGAATTTTTAAATGTGGATGTTTATGCTCTAGGTGCAAAAAGAAATATATTCTTACTTTTTATGCTAGGTAAATAAAGATGCAGCTTTTCTCTATGATGCTATCTATCTTTATGCATATGCATACAATAAAACATTAGCACAAGGTGCAGATCCAGATAATGTAACTGAGCTTATGAAAAGAATATTTCATGCAAGATTTCCAGGTACTAATTTTAACATTTAATAAAACTAACAAGAAGATATTTAATTTTTTTTTTTTTTTTTTTTTTTTTTTTATAAATAAGGACTAAAATACAATATAAACCATATAAACCATACAAACCATACAAAGTGGAGCTTAACAAAGCTCCATTTTATATGGTTTTTTAGTCATATTTTTGCTCTACTTAATTAAAAATTAGTACCATTTATTAATTATTTAACAATACTAGTCAGAAACTTTTTTATCAAAAAATATTCTGTAGGGAAGTCTGGTCAAGTTGTAATTGATCACAAAGGAGACCGCATCCCAGTGTATGTGCTGCGTAGTTTTAAGGATGGAGAAGCTGATGTCATTTACACCTATGAGCCATCCAGCAATAAAAAAAAAACTACTGGAAAAAGTATTTTGTGGCCAGGTGGTCGCTTAACTGCCCCCTTAGATGAGCCACCTTGTGGTTTTAATAATGAAAATTGCCTAGGTATATTCTTTGTATTTGTATTAAGTAATAGTTGTTTATTTTAAAGATATATGTAAATTATGTTTTTAAAGAAAAGCATTTTATATGAATTTCATTAGGATTTTAACTTTAGTAAAAAATAAACAATAAGTTCTTTTTTATTTTTAAAAATCAGCCAAAGATAAATCATTAGGTCAGAGCACCTATATTCAAACAATTGCCATAGTGTTTGTAATGGTATTTATTCTTGCAGCTACAGGTGGATTTCTCTATTATAGGTAACTCTTTTATTTATTGTATTTTTAAAGTTTGTTTTAAAGTAAATAATATCAATATGGTAGTATATATATATATATATATATATATATATATATATATATATATATATATATATATATATATATATATATATATATCCTTTATTCTCATCCTCCTTTTCTTCTTTTTCTTCTTTTTTTTTTTTCTTCTGTTGTTATTAATATTGTTACTATTATTACTAATAATCTTAAAAAGATAATACTTATTACAGGATATGGGATGGTATATTTTAGAAGTATAAATCCTTTACATGTCTGTTTGTCCAAAAAAAATATATTGTTTAAAGATAACTGAAAGATTGGACAATTTGGAAAAATTGGAAAGATTCAATGTTAAATCTCATGTAGAGGGACAATTTTATTTTCTCAGAATTTTTACTCAAAGGTTGACTTGATAAATTTTCCGTAAAAACTAACAAAAATGGTCTTTACATTTTATGTCTGTATTTTTCATTTTGTTTATCAACCAAGACAAACTTTTAATATTTGTTAATGCTTTTTTTGTTTTTATGCCAAATTAAGTTTTTACGAGGAAAGTTATCTAAATTTTCTGTAAAAATATTGCACTACCAGGTGGATCATGTAAGGGCAAAATTTCAGACCAATTCTCAAAAACAACACCATTACTTTACCAGTTCTGATCAGATTTTAAAAAATTCAAAAATTGGTCAACTTTGTACATGTTTAGGAATATCATTTGAAAGGCTCTTCCTCAGCTCCAGTAACAGCCTGTGCTTGAATTACAATTTTTTAGGATATAGTCCTTAGGATAGCCAGTCAGGTCTTGGAAAATCCCTTTGTTAGAGAAGTCAAATTTAAATACACAAATTTTTAGTGGATCTTCTTGAAATATGCTGAGAAATTCCATATTGAATAAAAAGAAATTCAGAGAGAATTGTATAATTGGTCTTGATTCATAGGAGAAGTTTGGTTTCAAAGATATTGAAATAACCTTAGTGTTGAGCTTAAGGCTTTGCTTAAAGAAGACTAAATCGTAGGCAGCCTAAACACCATGATCTGGCTAGGGTATTTATTGTAACTTAAATCCTGGTTTCTTCTGGAATGTTTTTGGGAGACTGCTTAGTGATTTATTATTTCTTCTGTTGTGAGACTTATCTATTAACATTTTCTACAATGCATTTCTCATCAGTAATTAACTTCACTTATTGTCCTTCTTACAAAACTAATCTAATCATCTTACATCTGTTAAACCTAAAAGCCTTTGATGTTGTACTAAATAGCTGATCTGATGTCAATCTTGACTTTGCCCCAAGTCTTGTTCTAATGGTTGCTTTTGACACCTTGCATTCTTGGGCATCTTATGGATCTCACTGGCTTATATGGGTTTACTGGATTTGACCTTAAAAACTAGCTCACTTGTTATAAAAATGTATTCTTTTACTTTCCTAGGCTTTAGTACATCCCCATAGACTTGATTTTAATTTGATTTTTTAAATGTTTTTGACTCCTAAGTACTTCCACAATCTCTAAATTATTCTTTTGAGAGTGAAGAAAATCACAGATAGCCTCTTTTTTTGCTTTATAATTCTTTTTTTTTTTTATTCCATTACTAAATTCTGTAACTTTGAATTTACAAGACCAAATGATAAGTAATGAAATTTTTAGCTGATTCTGTGTAGGGTAAATGACAAAAAAACTGATCATTCTGAAATTCCGTGCTTACATGCACCCGGTAAGAAGTTTAGTTATAGAAAATTTGATAAAGTACCATCACCATTTGATAGGATAACTAAAAAATCTTATAAATTAAGTCTTAGCTACAAAACATGTATAAATACTATACGTAACTTTTCAATTTTTTCTCTGTCAATAATCTAGAGCTGTTTCATAGAAAGTTGTGTGATAATTATCATTGATTCTTAATCTTTATGTTCTAAACATACTAAATTATATGAATATTAAATTTTTAATTACTACTTTTTTACTTTGATTATTACTTTTAATTATTACTCTGCTTTGAATTTAATCATAAGTAAACTGTATTTTAATAAACCCTTCGATTATACTGTAAAAAAACATCTTTGATACCTTTCTAAAAATCGATGTAGAAGATAGCAAATGGATATAATCTATTGCTTTAACTATTACAAATTATTACTAATTTAATTGCTGGTAAAAAGTTAAAGATTTCTGCTACAGATTTTTACACACTTATAAATATCTAACTGACCATTTTTATAAAACAGCTCCCTGGCGTTTTACCGTTTTATAATATTTTGAGTTTTCAAGGGCTAGTTGTTTGCATAAATCTTGATTTATTTTTTTTTTTTGTTGGTTTTTTAGGCGAAAAAAGTTTGAAAAAGATCTCCTTGGGGAAGGTTTCTTTGTTTCTTATGACCAAATTATGAGTGGTAATCTTAATCAAAATGGAAAAGCTAATGGATCCGTAACATCAAAAGCAGCCATTGTTACTGGTTTATTAACAGTTGAGTGTTTCAACTTAATTGTTAATAGTCAAGTAAATTAAATAGATTTTAGTAAGAACAGTTTTCAAAACAATTTTTTAAATTCTCTGGAAAACTCAAAAGAATTGAATTTCATTAATAAATCAAAAAAAAAAATATGGAGGAAATAGTTGCAAAGTTTTGTTTAACTAAAAAGTATTTGCAAAATCTCTTTAGAAACATGAATAAGTTAAGAATTTCATTGATTAAACATGGGTCTTTATCTCTTTACCTTTTTGTCTTTGCAAGTTGATCTATAGTGAATTGCAAGAACTCAAACATTTAATACATATAAATGCACTTTTACACAAGAAATTTTAAAAATGCATATTTTAACTCAAATATTTTGTTTCTAATAGTCTATCCTTCCTGATTACTCAACTTCTGCATGGTCTCATGTAAGTAGGCACAAATAAACAATAAATGCAAAAATCACAACCTTTTGTAAACCTCTTATGTATGTTCCTTCACAATAAAATTGAAGGAAGATTTAGAGGTTTTGATGCTATATCCTTCATAATAACTTACTAAACATTTTTTACGTTTATTAATGCTTTTCTCTTTTACTAATACACATTAAATTTGCTAAAAATATTCTTTAAATTTACTAACAGGTTTTGTTTATATTGTATGATAATTGTATGTTGATATATTGTTTTTTTTTTTTTGTTTTGTTTTGTTTTGTTTTGTTTTGTTTTGTTTTTAAAAAGCAATGTTTTTTTTATTGGTGTAGTTTTTTATTTGAGTTTGTTTAAATTAATTACTATTAGTATCCAGAATCTTATTCAATGGTGAGCGATACAGATAGTATGGCAGAAAGAAACAAATTGGTTGTACGATTTAATGTATGTTCAATATTTGGAGTTTTTAAATAATTTTCATAATTTCTAATGATTTTTTAACTGTGTTATTTGTTCACTGAAAATTTTTTTTGATTCGTTAAACTTATTTTGCCTTTTAATTTGTTTTTATTTTAAAGGATAGTATATATATTTATAATTATCTATACCAGATAAGAATATTTTTAAAATACTTTTTATAAATACTATTGTTTCTTTTATAGACTATTTAAGATCAAAATATTAAACTCTTTATGAAACCTTTTCTGTATTAGGGGGACCATGTCAGGCTGAAACATTTGAAAAAAAATACTGCTAATATGTCAAGAGAAATACTTCTAGAGTTCAAAGAGGTAAATCTGCTTTTTTTAAGTAATGTTTTTATTTCTACCATATTGTTCATTACTCTTATGATTTTTAGTTAAGATCTTTTATTCTTTTTCAGGTTAGAGAACTACATCACACTAATCTTTGTCAAGTGGTTGGGGTTTGTATTCAAATTCCTAATATATGTATTCTGAACCAGTATTGTTCTAAAGGAAGTCTTCAAGAGGTTTTACAAAAAGAAGAAATTAATATTGATGGTATGTTCAAAATGTCCTTCGCTACAGACATTGCAGCTGGGATGCAAGAATTGCACAGGAATGGAATCATTCATGGCAGACTTCATTCAAATAATTGTTGCATTGACAATAGATGGGTAATTAGAAACCTTTATTTATAAAACAAATTTCATGTTAAAAGTTTTTTAGTTCAAGTATATGTTTATGGAAATTTTTTTAGGTCTGCAAAATCACAGATTTTGGAATGGACAAGTTTCAGCAGGATCATTTTAATAACAACGATGAAGAGGAAACTGAATATCAAAAGTATAGACGTGAGTTTTTTACCAAACGTTAATTATTCTTACTTAAATTTATTAAGATAGCAAGCTCTTTTCTATATGCAAATTCATTCAGGACATGATGATATGATTTGATAGATATGTTTTAATATGATATGATTTGATAGATGTTTTGATATGATATGATTTGAACAATAGATATGTTTTGGACTGCACCTGAGTTAATCACCGACATTTCTAGTGGACAAAAAAAGAAAAAAACAAAAGAAGGAGACGTTTATAGCTACGGTATAATAATGTCAGAAATTGTTAATAGAGAGGACCCTTACGCAGAATATGTTGGAGAAATCGAAATACAAGGTGATTGGATTTTATTCTTTGATTACTTTCATGGATGTGCTGCAGTTTTGTAAAAAAAAAAAAAAAAGATTTTTATTTTAATAATGATTCTTCGATTTTTTTCATTAATTTTCTAATTTAAGCTTTAACAGTTTGTTTTAAGATTAACAAGTCTTAATTTACTTTTGCACGTGCAAATATGCAAGAGTCATCATAAAGAAGATTTTTGCACTTTTTGACTTTAGACATCATAAAAAACGTTTCTTTGAGACTAACACCACCATTTCGCCCGAAAATACTATCCGATAATGATGTTAGTGAGCACTATTTAGCATTAATGCGTGAGTGTTGGAGTGATTTTCAGAATCAAAGGCCCAGTTTTGATAAAATAAGTGCACGTTTAAAGAGAATGGCTGGTCGCCACGGCGGAAATTTAATGGACAATATGATAAAAATGATGGAAAAATATACGAATAATTTAGAAGAAGTTGTCGAAGAAAGAACTAGTCAACTTAAAGCTGAGAAAGCAAAAACTGATGAACTTTTATATAAAATGTTGCCCAAGTCTATAGCTGAACAATTGAAAAACGGTCAGCAAATAACAGCTGAAAGTTTTGAGTCTGTGACGATATTTTTCTCTGATATTGTTGGTTTTACATCATTGGCATCGACTAGTACTCCAATGCAGGTATCTTTTTAAAATCAATCGGATATCCCTCTTGTTTACAATAATATATTTGCATTTCAATGATTTATTTCTTGCTTTTTTAGGTTGTCGATCTTCTCAACGACTTGTATACGTGTTTTGATAGATGCATAGATAACTATGATGTTTATAAGGTCTTTCATTTTACACTTTCATTTTTTTAATACTTTTCTTTTCCATCATAAAAATTTAAAAGAGAAATAAAGGCTTTGTGTTAAATGTTAACCATTTTAAAAAAAAAAAAAAACTGTTTGTATTATCTTAAATTCTTAACTTTTAAAATTGATGATTAATAGATGTTTTTTTGAATTTAAATGGAAAAGCTTTGGAACTGTCTAATTATTAAAATGTATGAAAAATTTATGTACAGGTAGAAACTATTGGAGATGCGTATATGGTTGTTTCGGGTCTTCCGACAAGAAATGGCATTCTTCATGCGGGAGAAATAGCTACAATGTCGCTAGATCTCCTGCATCATATAATATCATTTAGAATTAGGCATGTTCCAGACCATCATCTTCAGCTGCGAGTTGGAATACATTCTGGTAACATACTTTACACATATACATACTTTTATTCTATAAAATGTTTTTTACCAGGTAATTCGTAATTCCTGAAAATACGTTTGAAAAGTGTTAAGTTATTTTGTCAAACGCGTCCAGAAATTTAACTTTATGGTTGTATTTTCAGGTTCTGTCGTGGCTGGTGTTGTTGGTTTGAAGATGCCCCGATATTGCTTATTTGGTGATACTGTAAACTACGCGTCGCGTATGGAGTCTAGCGGTCTAGCATTACGTGTTCATGTTAGTCCTGAGTGCAAGCAACTACTGGATGAATTAGGAGGTTATTTACTTCAAGATAGAGGATCTGTATCTATGAAAGGAAAAGGGACCATAAACACATATTTCCTCACAGGGAAAGTCGGTTTCACCAAAGAGTTACCAGATCTAAGCTTAGCTGTAGGAATTGAGATGCACGACTTTAAATGATATGGTTTCAATTATTTGAGAAAAATTGATACCAGGTGTTATTAAACTCAGACAGGATAGCCATTTGAGGTATACAGGTTATAACTGGCCTAGCGTTTGAGTCCCTCAAGAAAATGTGTAAAGTCAAAGTTCAGGTTTTTAGATGTAATTTATTGCGAACTATTTGGAGGCAGACATCGAGCTGAAACACTAACAAGACACAAACCACTGATCTTTTTAATCGCTAAAAAGTTCTCATATGGAATATCTGACAGTTTTCTCCGATAGAGAGAAACGGAATTTCAATTGAGTTCCGTAATCTTTTAAGACATACAAAATGTTCAAAGTCACGAAGAACCCTTCAACGTTTAAATGTTATTTATTTACAACTTTCGTGCAGTTTTTTCGTCCACTTTTTTAAACGCTACTTTAATACTTCCTTCCATCTTTACTCTCAATTTTTTCCCTTCAAGATTTTTGAGTATCCTACAAAATCTTTTCACAGATTTTACGAAGACAGATGCTTTTTTCAAATTTCTGCCAATCTACTTTGAATACTTTCAACAAGTGACCTCTCCCGCTCTATTTCTCTCTATATATTTATATATATATATATATCTTAGTTTTTAATTTTTATCGACTGTAAATAAAATTCTTTGTACCCTGTAAGGGTTAGTGCTAATGTTTTTTAAAGATGGCTAATTTAATTAAATAAAGAAGTTTTTAAGTCAAGCTAGTTGGCGATCTTATCTGTGAAAACTTGAGGCACTCATTCCTGCATTTGTACCGAGACACCGAAATTTCATTTAGAGTTAATGATTTTTTTAAGGGAATAGTTTTTAGCTGTCGGTTGTTTATTGAACGAGACACTGCTAAAATTAAACAAATAAGAATTTATCAATTAGGAATTGAATTTTTTTTTTAAGTAAATATAACGCAATAAAAACCATGAAGTTGATTTTTGCCAAAAGTAAAGCATACAAAAGGTAAAATTAAAATAAAACAAATTGAAAAAATGAGAATATTGAAAAAAATCGAAGCAAACTCTATGGCGATGTTGTAGATACAAATTATTTTTAATCTCTAAAATAAATTTTATAAATCCTGTTATGCTTGATAAAACAAACAAACAAAAAAAAAACATAAATATATAATAGCTGATATTAACAATATTTACACACAAAATGATTTAAAGTTTGTTCAATTGTTACGATTCTCGAAGTTCTTCATCTAAGACATCTAACGAGAAACTAGAGTCATTCTCTATATTCCACAGTAATTCTTCATCAGTGATACTTGTCTCAGCAATTAGAGTTAAAAGGTCTAAAAGAAGAATATACAAAGGGATTTAGTAAAAACAGGCAGTAGTTGCCATTAAATCAAGCGATAGTAAGAAAGTTTCAATTTAAGTAAGAAAAGTCTTACTTAAATTAAAATTTTCTACTTTTATAGTTGGAACAAAACATTTTGTAATATAAAAGCATTTTAAAATTCAAGGGACCATTCTAATTTCACACAAAAACACGGCAAATACATAGCTAATTTAAAATGTGTTTATGATAAGAATGGAGTTTCCGGTTTTAATTACGAGTGCCATTTTGCTGAATTATTGCGGTGTTTCGTGATATTTTCGGTAAATTGACCGTATTGTTAACTTGCTTAATTTGAACTTCAGCAAAACTTCTACTTCAACATGTTTTTTTACTGTATTTTTTCAATTTATTGTCGTTAATGCAGCTTTAAACCAAATTTTATAATTCGTGCATGTTTATATAATGACATTTTTTAAGAATGAGCAACTTTGATTTGGTATCATTGTATCAAAATTGTCTCTGAGGACCCCGGGGTGCTTTTATCATTAGTTAATACAGTAAGTTAACTTTGTTTAGGCTGCTATAGCTTTCCTGACTCTTACTAAGTTAGAGTTTACTATTACACTGATTCAAACGTGTGGTACATTTTTGTCTAGATTTAATTACAAGAGATTCCACACACATTCTAGCAACAAGGTGACAGGAAATATGGGTATTCAGCGGAGAGCATGAAGCGCACAGCTATTGATGTAAAACAAAACGGGATGAGCATTAAGAAGGCTTCTTTCCTTCACAAGGTCAACAGAACCAAACTGATTAATCATTTAACGGGGTTACAGGAGTGTTCTAATTGTTAAGCCGACTTTGCTAATTAACGACGAAGAACGAATGGTAGTGCGCACTTATTAAATTCAGTGAGTGAGGATTCAGTGTGGATTGAAAAGCTGTGCAGTGAATTGTGAAAGATAATTTGCAGAGGGGTGGTTTTGAGCATTTATTTCAACATAGCAAACGAGGCATCGATTGGTTCTATGAGTTTGAGAAAAGGTGGAGAAATGACAAGATGAGTGGCTCAGCTACTCCAAGCAAACAGGACATATGTATGTAATCCATCTGTTGTGAATGACTTTTTTCAAAAGTTCACATCAGAATATGACTTCTTAAGCTTGAGAAGGAAGCCTCAGAATGTTTTTAATGTCGATGAGACAGGCATTTAGACAAATGTTGGCAGTTAGATGATGTTCTGCAAAAAACCCGCACAAGACGATTGCAACCTCGACAAAATGCATGTAAATTGTACAGATTTGCTGCTCAACAGTTGAAATCTGCCGATGCTTGTAGTGTATAAAGGTAAACACCTATATAACATATGGTGGTATCTGGTGGTAGATCTGGTGATAGACGGAAGCAATTCAGAGTCGTTCAAAAAGGTATTTGTTGCCATAACTAGTAGTCTGAGAATAGGACAAAACTGTTGATTTTCACCAAAAATGGCGTGTTTTTACTTTTATCTGGTGGCGTAATTGGTTTCATCATTTTTGGATCATCAATCAAGATGGCCGCCGATTTTGATGGAGCCAATTGCACCACCAGAAAAAAAGTAAAAAACGGGCGCGTGTCAGGCGTACATTAACTCAATGTCTCAACTCAGAAAAGGCAATAAGGAGAATGAGAAAAGACGAGTCACACAAACAATAGAAGCATTTGAGTTTGCCATGGTAAACTAAACTATGCTAAAATAGGTGACAAACTTAAGATTGTTTGTTAAGGTCTTAGCGTTTAAGTTAAACATTCTAAAAATTTAAAAATTGAGTATGTTCAATGTTACAGTGCCTGAATATTTACCAGCTAACAACAGTAAGCAATTATGAAACCGAAAAGAGGCGACTGTTCCCCTGGTTTGTTTAATCGCAATCATTTGGTTAAAACGCCATCGCCGTTATCAGCTGAAAGCTTTTATAAGTTTTAATACTCGCAATATTTGCAAACCTTCTTTTTTTCAGGCCTGCAAAATTTCTTAGACATGATTATCTTTACTTTGAACACTGTAAAGTTTTCTAACTCTGGATTATAAGATAATAAGTAGGGGTAACCTTGACATAGGCGTCAAAGTCTTACTTTAACTAAAAATATTACTTTAACTTAAATCAAATGTTGTTCTATTTTCAGAGTTAGCACTTGATTATTGCTATTACCATGGTTGATTATATGTCGAGTAGAATGATTTTAAAGCAAATTTTGCTGATGATATAACAAAGAAGACAAGGCCCATAACTGAAACACTTAGCAGCTTTACTTGATTTCCGACAGAATGAGACTTAATTGGTCGATACCATACACTTTTTTTTTGAAAATCCAAAGAAAGGAAAAATGGTTATAATAACTGATGAACTTATTAGTTTTTGGGGAAAAAATTAGCTTTCCAATTTTGAGAAAGCAAACAATATTCTTTTTGTTATAAACCTAGTGTTCAATTTAAGTCTGGACTACTGGCAAGTCAATGTCAAGTGTATGTACAAGTCATTAGTCTTTATGTTTAGGTCTTGTGAAAAGGTGCATTATCTTTTTAAAAATTGGTAGGATGACCTGGTTCATGTAAGAAATCAATTAATTGCACTGTTGTGATTGCAACTGTTGTTTTCAAGGGTATCAACATAGAATTATTGATTAAGATGACTATCAGAATTCTTAAGACATTAAGATCATAAAATATAAGATACACATAAGATCATTTCAAAGTATCCTAAATTATGACAAATTTTCAGAAAATATTCATGTAATTAATTATTCATTTAGATTCTATGTAAAAGTATAGTTATTTTAGCATACATAAACTTTATATATGTATATAGGAATTTATAGCAGTAAAGTGAGGCACAATTTATAACTTAATACCAAAAAATACAACTTTTTTCATATCAACAAGTAAATAAAGTTCAAGTTTAATTAAAGAAATCAAAAATTTGTTAGTTAGTTTTTCAATCTTTTTTTTAAAAATAAATATTTATCAAAAATTTCCTTTAAGATTTTCCTTTAACTTTGTTGCAAAAAGTGTACATACATCAAAACATAATGAATAACTATATAGTAATTAGATCAAACTATATATACCTTCATTGGGAAGATTATAGTTGGTATTTTCAAATATTTGCTGCTGAAGGTTGGTAACAATAGCTTTATAGTTCAGTGGATCATCTTTAAACAGAGTGATATTGTATGTTGGTTGATAATTCATAACTTTCTCAATGTATTCTGGTAACTTGATTTCATGATCTTGAATACGCAATAGCAGTTTAAAAATTCAAAATAAATAATCAGTCTTTTGGATTTACATGGGCATGAAAGGCAGATTAAAAATACACCAATTAGCATAAAAAGAGTATCTTAGCACAGCATGAATTATGAATAAACAATAGAATAAATGTACAACTAAGTTAAGAGTTAACACAACACATTATATTCTAAATTATAATTATCAAGAAAGCAGCTAATACCATAGATTTCCCTAATTCCAAACAAAATCGTACTTAAAGTTGAATAACTTTGTTTACTTTTTGAATTTCATATTAGTTTTTTTAAATAAATAAACTGGAACCTAAACTGAATCGAACCATATTAAGCAACAAGTATATTTATTATAAAAATCCTGTTAATTTTTAAATTTAAAAAGTAAAGTTTTCATTCGGAATTAGGAGCATGTGTTCCTAATTCCGAACATACATATCAAATCCCAAAAAATGGCATTTAATTTAAAAAAGAAAATAATTTATACTAGCGTAGACCTATAGATTAGAGTTAGGTAAAAAGATTTTTAAAATTTAAAATTACTTTTATTTTAATGTAAGGGTATAACATTGTGTTGGTGCAGAGTGTGCATTATCTATTTATAAGATCCTGTCTTCCATTATTTTTTTGTAATCAGAAAAAAAAAAACCTTCACAGCCCCTGCCTGTTTCTGTTAGTTAACCAGAAGAAATCTCAGTTATTAGTATCAGTATGGTTGCAGCCTTAGCGAATGCTTCCTGATTAATTAAATAGGAAGCTTTTTTTATTACGCTAAGATATACAAAATGTTTAGAAATTTTATTACATTAAGATAAACAAGACATTTTGAAATTCAATAAAAAGGTTAAAAGCAATTATAAGTTAATGTCGTTAAATAACAATTGTTAAATATTGTTAATTACTTGTGCATGTTAACGCTAACTTTTTCAAAAAAAAGTGCATTCCAAAATCTGTTCGGAATTTGGGAAACGTTTTAATTATGCAGAAAAGTACTGTTTTTAAGATCTTACGAAGTATTGCTAACTTTAAAATTTTTTTTTTCAGATAATAATCATCATCAAATTCTACATCAAACAGTACGCAATTTAAATTGTCTTTTTTTTTTTAAGTCGGTTTTATATTTTTGGTTTTTCAGGGTTCTAAAAAGTGTTTTGCTTGCAATTAAAAAATTTAATGTTATCAATATACATTTTGAAAATATTTTTTCATATTCTTATTACCCTAGTCTTCCAATTTTTTTAATCAGTTTTCCATTTAAAAATCCCACAAAAGTAAAAGATGTAACAATAAGTGAACTAAAGCTGTTTGGAATTAGGGACTGTTTGGAATTAGGGACTGTTTGGAATTAGGGAAATCTACGGTATTGTTTAATATTCATCGAGTCTGAAAGTTCAATTGCAGTTAAACAATTATTAAGCTACAACATAAATTATTTTTTTTTACAAAGTAAAAACTGTCAAAAAATCATATCCCTAAACATGTTTTCAACAACTCTTTGCTGCCTTTGAAACTCATTAATGTATTATTCAAATATGCTCAACTCTCTGAGATAAATCTAGCAACTCTCTGAGATAAACCTAGCAAAATGCAGCTTTCCACTTTTCTAAAAGTGTTTAGCATCTTTCTGCCTCACCTATAAAAAAACAGCATGCTGAATTTCATTTTGTTGCACCAAAAACCCAATGGCCACTGGTCACAACAAAAGTTTCATTTAAAAAACTTTTAGTGGTTACTCATTCTCCTAGATGTTGTACATTATCTTCCGAAATATTACAATGCTTTACTGATAAAATTGCATCAGTCAATCGTCTATAATCTGGAGATAACAAGCTCCAAATTATTACACTTAAGTTTGAAATCATAAAACTACATATAGGCATTAAAAAAATATAATTTAGAAAACTTGTATGTGGATTAAAACTGTAGTGGTATGTGAAGAGTCTTCTAACCATTTTTGACAATGATAAATCTTTTTTCAGAGTAAAAAATGGAGTTTTTAAAATACTATGTCAATTCATTTTTTTAAAACTTCATAATAGTATGTTTGGAAAGTGATAGTGATTTTCCATATACCTTAATCTGGGTCCTTATCAACAGTTATAAAGTTAAAATGATGGCATTCCAAATACAAAAAAGGAAAATGTAAAAGGGGAGAAAAAAAAAAGGGGGAAAAAGAGGAAGGAAAACATCTCAGTCAACTAATTTTTCTTCCATTTATAACTCATAATGCTAAACTTATGTTTTACTAACAAATATATTGTTGCTGTCACAACCAAAGTTTACAGGACATACAAAAAACAGTTTATTTAGTCAATATCATGTAATCAGCTGTAAATCTTTGTGAATTCAATAATCTTGTAAGATATAATTAAGCAATTAAAAGTTAATATAATTAAGCAATTTTTTTTTTAATTTAGACATTATTTTGTAAATTTTGGACATGTGATCAGCCTCAATTATTTTGACTAAAGTGGTTTGCTTTTGACAATGACGATATGACTATATGATTATTATTGTATCTATTCTACTAAATTTTACAACATCATTCAAATTTTGACACAGCATACTAATTTGAAACTTATTGTGCTTCAAAAATTTTATGCTAGTATAAAAAAGAAACAAGGTAGCACTCAATAATGGAACCATACTATTAAATTTCTTAACCAATTGGTATTAAACAACTTTATTTACAACCAAACATGCACCATTATACTTTAATAATCTATATTGGTGAGTTTCCATTGGATACAACTTATTTTAAATTGCTCTAGATTTTAAGTGTGAAAATAGTTTAAAATGCAGTAAAAGGTAAGGATGACTGGGAGGTTTGGGACTGGGTTGTAGAAACATTTAAAAAAATTAAGTCTTACTTGAGATCTGAAGAATGTAGAAAATTATATCTTTACAGAAGATATCTATCTCTTTTTGCTGCTTAAAATGCAGTTATAACTGGGAACAATACAAAGACTGTTTAATAAGTTTTTATTAGGGTTTGTTTTTAGAACACATACAAGAGAATAATTCAATTAATACATGAACTCATTTGCATCTGCCAAAGACTAGATTAATTTTTAAAGATAATAGCAAGCCTCTAAAATCTCTGTGAAATATGCAAACACTAAATCTTCATATTTAACTGTAATAAAGTAAATCAAGAGTTACTTATTAAAACTTTTTTTAAATTCAAATGAAGTAATATGAAAGTAATATAAAAAAAATCATAAAACTGACCTGTATCAGTATTAGGAGCAACATATTCAATTTCATCTGGCTCTTGATCCTTGTTCTTGAAAGGTAACTTTACAACATTATTTGCACTTTTATCATCCTCAAATATCTTAAATGAGGAGGTTGCATTTTTAACTTTATTATTTGATTTAATAACTGCAGGTGTAGCAATAGATGACTTGATCACTTTAGGACCTGGAGTGAAAACCTTAGAATCTTTTTCACTAGTTTTTTTTGTGGAATGTTTTGAAGGCTTTGATGTTTCGAATGACACTGTTTTTGATTGATGTACATTTTTAATATCTGTGAGAGCTTTTCTCTGTAAATTTCCACCTTTAGGATGTACTAAAGGCAATAAGTTAGACATTAAAGAATGAATAGCATTCCCATAGCCAAGAATTAATTCATCAAAGCTAGGAAATAATACTAGAGGGAAAATGATTTAAAGCTATAAATTTTTTGTCTATAAAACTTTTTTTTAACCTAAGGTATGTTAAACAAGAATAAGATATTTAAATTAAGCGAAATTTTTTTACCATGCTTTTTGTAAAAGTAATAGATATTTTTAACAAATTGGAGAAACAGTAACATATTTGGTATATTTACTGATTCTTGTTTTAAAACTTTTATTTATTTCTAAAAAATTTACTTTGATATTTTAAACATACTTTAGACGGCTATTATGAACTAAGGAATGATATTCCTAATTATTTTTGCCATGGTTATTTAGGAAAGATTTTTAGGAATCAAATGTTTACATACATGAAACCTTTTAATCTAAAAACAAAATTAAATTCCATTCTTATAAAGATAGTAAGTTTATGCATATAGAACGTATCTTTTTTTTAAAAGAAGTTCTTACATATATTAAGATTTGTCGGTTGATTTATTGTTGAAAACATTGTAGAGGTCATTTCGTTGAATAAGCTATTCATGCGTTGCAACAAGAATTTCGAGCCTTACACTTTTATATACATCTGTCATACGCGGCAATCTTCTAAAAGTCATTCATCAAAATAACAAAACAATTTTTGAACCGGTTCACAGTGGGCCAGGTGGTAGACAAAACCTCAAAAAAAAATATTCGAAATACTTCCAACTACTCAGTATATTATGTATATAAGAGCATAATAAATGGTTTAAAACATTATTTGTAGTTTGGTAGTACATCATAAATGTACAATTATCAATTACAATTGGATATATTTAGAAATTCATTTATTAATTTTTTTAATAGATATATCACCTATAACTATGACAACGAATAACCTTTAAATTATTTAACATATGCGAAATTAATTGACACATTAATAAAATTTAATTTTATAGCTTTACGAAAAATGCCACAACAAATTCCAAGGTCTTGTATTAAACTCACAGTTTCATTTTGAAATATAAAGGTAAGATTCTTATTTATAATATTAAAATATTATATTAAAAGTGACGCATATAGTTTAGAACCTGCTGGAACCGCTTATTAATGTTAAAATAAGTTAATACAATATATGTATAGCCTGTTGGTGGTGTTTAATTCTGCTCTTAGCTGCCCCTTTAAGTTTGGTAAACATTTAAAAAAAGATATTTTCGTAAAATGCTATTCGCGACAAACCTATTTTTTTGGTTTTAGGTAATAATAGGTGCTGTGCTTATTATACTGGCCTAATTAAATGTAGCTGAAATGAAAATAATGACCATATTTATGTTATATTTTTTTATAGTGGTTGCACTAATAACGTTAAAATAATTTTTTTGTAGTTGATATGAAGATTAGTGATGTCCATAAACGTATACGGCATGACCAACTAAAGCCTGGTGATAAATCATTTTCTATGTCTGTAGAAGCTATTCTAGTCTCTATGAATTTGGGTTCTACTGGATGTGCTGCGTTTTTAAAAGTATATCAAAAGAAATGGAAGGATGCAAACCGGGGAAATAAAAAGTTTGAAAGTAAAAATAAAAATTGGTTGGCTCAGGACTTTAAATCTACATACAGTAATAATATATCTGAGTCTGATAATTCTAGTCAATCACATAATATTGGTGGAAGACCAAGTTGCTCCTTTGAAGACGCATCTGACAAAACCAAAAGAAGAAGACTCAATGATGTTATAAATAATTTTACTACTGATGAGTTGCTCCACTCAGCAAGGCTTAAATTAAGGAATGAGTTTAATTATGAGGCTGCCAAGCAAGTTGCTGAGATATCAGAACCTTCTAGTCAATTTAAAAAGTATACACCTAATGAAGGTCTGGCATTAATTATAGATGGTGGCATGTCAAAATCAACCTACCAACTTATCAGAAATGGAGCTGAAGAACGTGATTGCCATATATATCCTTCATACAACAACATAAGATTGTCTAAAGCTAACTGCTATCCAGAGAACATCTTTGTTGATGATTATTCAGCACAAATACCACTACAAGAATTACTAAAACATACAGTAAAAAGACTCTGCGAGGTGCAAGCTCCTGTGATCAGCACAATGCTGGATTGTTTGACCCGGTTGACTTTGCGTTGCAAGGCCGGGTTTGATGGGGCTAATGGGCAAAGCGTGTACAAGCAAGTGAGTAGTGAGGAAGCTGGAGATCGTAACTTAAAAAAAGAAGAATCTCTGTTCATTACTTGCTTAGCACCACTAGAACTCAGTGGGTTCTGCAATGATAAAGAAGTACTATTATGGCGTAATGACAAGCCATCATCTACTGCTTATTGTCGTCCAATAAGATTTTCTTTTCAAAAAGAAAGCAAAGCTGTTGTCCTAGAAGAAGCAAAATATTTAGAATCTGAAATAGAAAAATGTAGTATTTTTAATGTTACTTTTAGTGGAAAAGAACTGGTTGTCAAAAGTATTATAGAACTGACCATGATTGATGGCAAAATTCAAACTATTCTGTCTGATGTGACTAATTCAACTCAATGTTGCTCTGTGTGTGGTGTGTCTCCAAAAATCATGAATAACTTAGAAATGGTGCTGAAATTGGACAATGCTAGTAACTTAGAACTGAAATATGGTCTTTCTAGCCTGCATTCCTGGATTAGGTTTTTTGAAATGGTATTACATATTGGATACAAGCTGGAAACTCAAAAGTGGCAGTCTAGAGCTATTGAAGATAAGGAAAATGTTAAGCAAGTGAAGAAACGTATCCAGACAGAATTTATGAATCAAATGGGACTGGTTGTGGATTTCCCAAAAAGTGGAGGATCTGGTAAGTGAAATTACATAAATACTTGTATATGAATCATCAGGTTAACTATCACATATATGCAATTTGTAGGTACCAGTAATGATGGAAACACCGCCCGACGAGCCTTTGCAGACTATCAATTAACTGCCAAAATTTTGAAAGTAGATGAAACTCTTTTATTTTATTTTTACATCATTCTAGTCACTTTATCATCTGGATTTGAAATTGATAATGTCAAGTTTAAAGAGTTTTGTATTACTGCTCTTAAACTTTACATATCTAAGTATTCCTGGTATTACATGTCACAATCAGTACACAAAATTTTAGTTCATGGTCATGCCATCATTGCTAGACAGTACTTGCCAATTGGACTGATGTCAGAGGAGGCACAAGAGGCCCGCAACAAGGATTTTAAAAAGTTTAGGAAAGATTTCAGTAGAAAGACTTCTAGAATAGACACAAACCGCGACCTGGTTAACAGACTACTTGTATCTAGTGATCCTGTCATAACATCATTAAGAAAAGGTCATAACAAAAATAGTAAGAGTTTTAAAAAAATCCCCAGTGAAGTTTTGGCTTTGCTGAGGGAATCAGCTCCACCTTCTTCTAGTTCTTTGTAGCTAAACACAATTTCTTTTTTGATTTTTTGAAAAGAAGGTTGATTTAAAAAAAAAATTTTTACTAAGCCTATTAATTGTAATTTTGTTATTAAAAACTAAAATATTCTTGATAAAAATAAATATTATTTCATGTATAATGATTATTTATATATCGAAATGGGTTTGGGGAGCAATTGGGTAATAATTAGGTTTTGTCCACCATATCCTATATATCTGGCCCACTGTGCGGTTGTTTATTTAATCAATTTTTATTCATATCGCTGTAACGGCCACTAAAAGTTTTTAAAATCGACGAATAGCGGTATTAATGAGAGGCATTATAGAATGTATGCGGTAATTGTTTATCATAACCACTTAAAATTTTATTATAATTTCATATACAATAGTTTTATATCATAACCACCTAAAATTTTATATTAATTTTATATACAAAAGTATACTGCTAATGGTTTGTTGTTGGCACTGCTGTAAAATCCATAGTTAAGAAGACTTCAGGTAAGGCCTTAACTTCTTACACGTATGCTGGAATTTCTTGATAGAGTGTTGTAGTTCATTCAAGTTCGGGTGTTGTTTAACACAACCCTCTGCTTGAACCAGAGCCCATATGGAGAAATCCATTGGTTCAAGTTCAAGACGGCCATTCAACTTTAGGCCGTCTTTAGGACCAAGTTTGCCGTGTGACGTGATGCCCATTTTGCATTACTCTTTTTGACATTTGCTAGAAGAACTTTCTCTAGGTACTCTTTAACACCAATCCTGAAAACCTGACGGTAGAATCTTAAGGACTAAGATCGTTCAGAGCAACTTAAGCAAATACTATAATCTGGCTCAGGTGTTTTGTCTGAAAACATTGCCAGAAGTAAAAGCCTTTACAATTCAATTGAAGTAACTTTACTTCAGAAAGATCTGTAAGAGCGCCAAATTATTACACATATTACAAAGAATAAGAAAATATTTTAAAAAAGTGTCAGAGGAAATTTGATCAGGTTATGTGTCGATGACCCCTAATTTGGGTTTTCAGGCACCCGACTTAAAGTAAAAAAAGTGCAGCCCAAACCTCTATTAAAGTCAATGTTTGTATTAAACTCTCCTCCGTCAAATCAGAATGTTAGATAACCATGTTGGAAACCCACCCTAACAATATTCCGCATAAATAAGATATCTTATAAAAGAAAAAAAGGATGTAAATTATAATTCTTAATTCATTATAAGAATGTATATTGCGATCTTTTAATGTTCTTTTATCTTTCTTAAAAATTTTCCTCTTTAAATTTGAATATATTGCTAAAGGAGTTTCATTTCTACAAATCTGTCGATGAACGATGAATCTGTCGATGAACAAATTCAACAATCGAACATACTTCTTCCATTGCACCAATGCCTTAAAAAAAAAATCAAGATTTTACATTTATGCTGTAAATGTTAAATTTTAGATTACATGATGTGACACAAAACCTATAATCTGTTATTCTTTTTTCGCCCACTCCCAAAAACCTCCAAAAAAATTAAAAGATAAAAATACAGATAGCGCTAGTTTTTGCAAAACTCATTGAAACTGAAAAGACACAAAAAAGTTCATCTCTTTCATTAGGTAACCCTTTATCTCACACGCTCTCATCTTCCAAAGATAGTTTATTTGCCTACCTGTATCACCACAGGCAAGAGTTTTTTCTATTGGATCAATAAAAAGACAACCCAATTGTTTAAGTGTTGAAACATGAGAGCTTGTTAATGGGTTTTGCCACATTAAAGTATTCATTGCAGGAGCGCATATAATAGTTTTTTTAAGGTCCCAGGCACGAAAAACACAAGTCTAAATAGAATAAAAAATACAAATACGTTTTTTTTTTACAAATTTTACATTTTTCAGCTTTTACACATTTAATCTTCCCATATATGTTCATGTTACAGAAGCTGATAACTATGTAAGTTATATATATATATATATATATATATATATATATATATATATATATATATATATATATATATATATATATATATATATATATATATATATATATATATGTTCTTACATAAGGTAAGTATGGGTATTAAGGCCCGGCGAAAATAAGGCCCACTAATCCAAAGTTAGGGAAAAAATAAATTGTGAAACTTATTTTCGACATTGAAATATTAGAGTTATCTGGTTTTATCACTGGCAGCAAAAAAAAATCAGCATTTCTTTACCGCGCATTCGACAAAGGTGGGCCTTAATACCCATACTTACCTTATATATATATATATATATATATATATATATATATATATATATATATATATATATATATATATATATATCTTACCAGCTTAACATATAATATAGCATACTAAGATGCTGTTTATTGTGAATTTTAGGCGTTTTTTTTGTTGTTGTGAAGATGAGCTTTTTTTCTTCTGGGAAATGTTTTTTTTTTCCACATTGTTTTAATAAAGAAGTAAATTTATTAGAAGTAGGAATAAAGCATCTTAATGTGTTGCATTATTTTAATCAATTTTCAAATCAAATTCTCTCTAGATATAATCAATTGAATTGCATTAAAGTTAATTTAGAGAATTACCTGAACAGGCATGGAAATTAGATTAAAGAGTTATTTAAACAAGAATGGAAAAATTTAAACAAAAATGGAAAAGTAATTACATTGAATTTTCCCATGCATTGATTTTGATAGGTATCCTCATAATGTATATAAATAATTGATTACAATAGGATTACACAAGTTAGGGGAACTCAATTGCAAACTGGGATTACTAGTGACAACAAAATAGACAACAAATGTTTTTTTTGTGATCATTTTATACTTTATTTTCATACTTAATATATTTAGATTATAAACTCTACATTTAATTTTAAACTGTAATTGGAAAAAAAAACTATAACAAATTTTATTTTCAAAAACAGATGTAAAACCTACCAGTAAATTATCACAAAATCCATTTGCAAGTTTTGCCATTGTATTGGCATCAAGTGGTGATATAAGAAAAATATCAGCCCATTTACTGAGCTGAAAAAAAAATTTTTTAATTAAATGCAGAACTAAAAACATTTAAAATTCAGTTCTTAAAAACCAGATAAAAATTTTTAACTCTTAACTTAAATAATGTAAAATAAAAACTTACACTAATATGTAAAATAGGATCCCCAACCTGCTTCCAATCCTTCAATTAAATATAAAAACAGTCAAAAACCAATAAATAGAATCTTCAATCCATATTTAACCAACAGTGTCAATCAAAATCAGCATCTTTCACATTAGTTGAAACTTCTATCTTCACTACAAATTGTAAACCTACTTCAGAAAAGTAACTTGTCACATATATATTAAATCAATACAATATATATCAATAAGATATATGAATGAGATGATACTTTAGAAGTATAATAAAAATATTAATACCAAGCTTTATAAAATTTTCCTTGATCTCCTTGAGCATTTAAATATTTTTAAAACCCAAAAACTAAAAACTCCTTTTAAAGAAAATAAAGGGAAATTAGTAAAATTATAAACAAATCTTGGAAAATTTATCAAATTGAATTAGCATTTGGTCCTTAAATAAGTTTCTGCTGTTTTTATGTAAAATAAGAGGTTCATTTAAATGAAGTTTTTTAACTACAACCTAATCCCATCTTTTAAGTTACATTACTTTTAAGCTTCATTACTTTTAAATAGCTCATAATACACAATGCCTTTTTGATCCCACCATATACACAGTATGACCTTACACACATGCATATTCCATTTTACCATTGATGCAGACTCCCAGGGTTTCACTTATGATTTCTTTCTTTTAGGGTTATTATAATAAATCTATTTCTCATCTCCAACTACAGTTCTGTGAAGATGACTTCCTTTCATGCCTTTAAAACAACAGTTCACAGATTGATAACTGCCTTTAAATGTCTTTTTTCTTCCAGTCATGTAGTTGCAAATTCTGACACTTGTGGATTAGCCCCATCAATTTCAAATGCTTGTTCAGTCTTCAACATTTGATGAGTCTGACAGATCTTTAAGTGTTTAGCATGGATCTTTGTTGAATTCCAATTCATCTTTAAATTTTGTTGCTGCCCTAGTACTATCAATTAAAGTAATAGTACTTAGAAAGCAAGAAAGGGTTGCTCTCAAGTGATGATAAATACAGTAATTTAAAAAATATCTTAGCACCTCTCTTTTAAAAAGGCCTGATTGAAATCAAATGGGCCTGAGAGAAAAATTTCAGTACTTGAATATGTCAATTTTGGAATGGTTAAGTTTATATTGATAATCTGTTTTCAAAATCTTACTTAACTATATTTAGTTTTCCTGAAAGAACTAATTGCCTTAAATATTTTTAATTCTATAACCACCCAAAATTCTAGGAAAAATTAATTGTTAAAAGTTAGTGTAGCTAAATTAAAATATTCAAATTCCTAGGGAGATCAGAGAAGTTAACTATTTTTTTAGCAAGTTTTTGTTATTTTAAAATGATGTTATACATTTTTAAAAATTTTTGAATTTTTTTCTATTTTGTTATGGCAAAAAAAAAGCTTTTTTCTCAATACAAAAACCTTTTAGTTAACAGACTAGAATTTTAACAGTTTTTAACAGTTTTGTTATTTGCCAAGTTCATTAAATTTTGCATTTCTATTTTAAATATTTACAAATTCATGCATTATATCACTCAAAAAAAACCAAAATTGAATAAAATACTGCAGAAAAAAATGATTAAAGATATAAAGAGAAAAAAAAATCTACTACTTTAATTATCACAGCTGGTAAAATTTACCTTCCATTCATCTAAATCTCTATAAACTTCTACTTGTGATGCTATTACTTCTAAAAAACTTGCAAGAAAAAACTCTGAATTTTGTGTGAGGATAAGTTTGATGTTAACCTATAAAAATAGCAGATTACTTTTATATTAGATTCAGCATAGAAATAAATTATCAATCCTCATAACTATCTAAATATTATTTATCGCTATACTTTTATTGTACCATACACATATTTTAACAGAGCATTTGGTTAAATATTTATAGATTTTGGTCAAATAAAAATAGTTTATAAGCCTACATCATTTTCTATTTCTTTCAGCTGATTTAGAAGCTGGGGTATTTTTATTGCTGCAACGCTGCCAGTACAGCCAATTAATATATTTACGGTCATTTTAATAAAATTCAACAGGAAACACCAGCCGTTAAAGTTGACTACCGCAAAAGTCGTTTAAAGGCGACAACCTACTTTGACGTAGATATATAGATTTAAACTAAGCAATGCACGGTAGTGTCCCCCCAAAAAAAGTTTGCATGCATGTTTTTCTCATTCTCTGATGTATACTGAGTTCTTATGTAACACTAAAAAAATTTTCTGATCCCTATTTCAGCAATAGTTAATATCTCAATTTTTTCAATTATGATAAAATTTGTGGTTTTTACATTTTATTAGATGCAGGCTGAACAATGTTACATGACTTTTGCTGCTCCTTTTCCCCAAAGAATATGGAAATTTGTTTAGGCAAGACAACAATCAGTTGATCTGGACGGTCTTGTACAGACTGTTCATTGAATCACAAAGTTACTCAATGCTTGTAACCGATTGAATAATTTTTGTGTTTACTGTCTATTATTTTGTTTTAACTGCTTTTTGTCTATTATTTTAATTTAACTGCTTATTGAAATAACTCAGAACATTTCCATTGGTATGTAAACAAAATTGCTGGACATCTTTCAAGTAAATTATATATTTCCCTATGTACATATACTTGAAATTTACTAATATGGCATAAATATTACTTGAAAATTTTGTAAAGATATTATGATGTAAATTACGCGTGCACATTCAAATTGAAAAAAGTGTAATTTTGGGACACCCTAAAACATAGCTCGTGAATTAGGCTGCTCTTTTTTACCCACCTTACAAGAAAATAGTTTTCGAAAAGAGATGTCATTATTCATTTATCTGAGATTTAGCTAGGGATTGCAATCCCGCATTGCGGGATCCCGCATTAATTTAGCGCATGCAAGATCCCGCAAAAACTACTGCGGGATCCGCGGGATTTGCGGGATTTTGAAACAACTGCTTTTAAACAAAAAAGGTCAATTCTTTTAAACAAAAAAGACAAAAAAGATATCAAATTAAAAGTGTTTATTGTATTTGTGAAACAAATCAATTTAAAAATTTATCTTCAGCTATTAAAATATTTTTCTTAGCTATAAATATAAAAAAATCATTCAAAAATAAGCAATTATTTAGCAAAACATTAGTCGAACTCGTTCAAATTTTTTTTTGTTTAATTAATGATTACGTTGAAATTTTCGCTAATGAGTATGTTCAAATTTTTGTTAATGAGTATGTTGAAAACGTGAATTTGAAAACGTGCGTGTATAATTGTAAAAAATATACTTTTAAAAACTACTTTTTAAAAAGTCTTTAAAAATTATTTACATCAAGATTTTAAAACAAAAGTACTAAGCATGTCGCAAATTAAAACTATATGGAATTATTTTAAAAAAAGTGATAATGAAGAAAATGCGAAGTGCATGTTATGTTCGGCTATTTTAAAAATTAATCAAAGATCAACTAAAGGGTTATTAATCCATTTAAAAACTAAACGTGGCACCGATTTAAAATCAAACGTTTTACAACAAGACGGAGCTTCAACTTCAAAACAGCATGAATCAGTTGAACTAGAGCCTAAAATATACATCGACTGCGAAGACGAAGAAGTAATTCCATCGAAAAAAGTCAGAACAATTGACACGTTTTTCGTAAAGGAAATTTCTATGGAAAAAAATGGTATAGCGCATGGTTGCAAAAGATGGCTTTACATTTAATAGTTTTTGCACATCTTCAGATTTACGGTACTTGTTTCCAAAGAGTGGTTTCCGGCTCCCTACTTCACCTAATACTATAAGATTGATGGTAGTTAAATTCTCAGATTCTGTAAAAACCGATATAATGCAAAAACTCACATCACTAAAAAAGCAAAATCAAAAGTTTTAGATAACGTTTGACGAATGGGCATCACAAAATAGTCAGAGATACTTAAACTTAAATGTACATATAGAGGCGAAACACTTTAATCTTGGATTGATTCGAATCCATGGATCTTGTAATGCAGAATATTGCGTCAAGTTAGTTTCAGAAAGGCTAAATAGCTTCAATATTGACCTCCAAGAAGACATTATTGCCATGACCACTGATAGAGCAAGTGTGATGGTAAAAGTCGGTAAAATGATGTCTTGCTATCAACAGCTATGTTATGCTCATGGAATACAACTTGCAGTTATTGATATCTTACACAAGAAAAACAGCGGAGAAGTCGAAGAATCGTTTATTACATATGAAAATTGTGAAGAAGAAGATGAATGTGGTAAAACTGAGGATGATGAAGCTATAAATAAAGAATATGGTTTGACAATGATTTTGGACCGAGCATCAGCTGAATTGGTTAGCAATTACAAAGATCTCATGAAAAAAATGAGAAAGGTTGTAAAAATATTTAAAAACTCTCCTGTCAAAAAGGAAATATTTACAGAAAGATATCCTACAAGAACACGGGAAAAAGCTTCAGTTGATTCTTGATTGTAACACTAGGTGGGACAGTATGTTCGATATGTTAGAAAGATTTCATAGACTAAAAGTGTGTATTGAAAAAGCCTTAATTAATGTTGGGTCAGAAATTCGTTTCACCCAAGAAGAGTGGTCCCAAATCAATGACTTAATTATTTGCCTGGCACCACTAAAACTTGGTCTCGAACTTTAATGCAGAAGAGAATCGAACCTTGTCACGGTGGAAACAACTTTTCAATTTATGCTAAATAAATTGCGAAAGCAATCATCACTTTTGAGCAAAGATTTAGCCGCGGCACTTCGTGAGAGGTTTACACAACGTCGCACAGTGACTCAGAACGATCAAAAAACGGTAAAAATTAAATAAAATTTGACATAAATCGTAAATCAATAATGTTATATATCAAAATAATAATTTTTGGGTCAAAGATTTCAAATTTATTAATAAATTTTTTTTTTATGCGTAGCTTCGACGCGTATAACGCGCGCTTATGCGCGTATACGCGCGTTTAAGGTGACTATACGCGTACAAAAATTTTTTTTTTCAAGTTTTAGAATCTTCAAGACAAACACATTATCTTGATATATTACTCTACTTGATATTTTTATAAAAATGGTTTTTAAAGGAGGTTGATACATAGAGAAAAAAAAACTGAATTTATTACATTCATTTTATTATTTACATTACAATTAATTTAATAACTTCATCTGGTAACGGTTTTCCTCGATAGCTCTTATGTTTTCTAAAAGATATGCTTGATACTTTTGGATCTGATCTTACTAGAAGGTAGTGCATCTGATTCATCATTGTATTTAACCTTGAAATTTTTGCTGTGTGCTTAAGTCTAGAATTTCTTATCTGTTTATTTAAACTCTCCAGTGCATCTTCCGAATATACCCCGACTGGTAAAGGTAATTTATGTGATATGGAAGAACTATGAAGCAGCAGTTTATGTACAGTGGGAGGCATAACATACCAGTTGTACAAACTCACTATACGTTTAGCTGTTTCAGTGCAGTATAAATCTAATTCATTGATATTAATAGAATATCCACAAGATATGGTTATGAGAATATTATGCAATCTTTCAATTATATCACAATCACCTTTAGTAATTTCAGAAAAAGCTTTACTATTTTTAAATGCTCTTCTGGCAGTATTGCCGTCATTGGTATTTCCAGACCCAGTTTTAGGCATGTCAACATATAAGCTTAACCGTTCCCTGAAGAGTTCCTGAATCTGTTTTTTTTTTAAGTCTACAGATAATTTTTCCTCAATTGTTTTTGGCTTATACTTTTTAATTTCAATTTTATAACTCAAATGAAGAATAAATTCCAAGCATTTTATCCAGCAATGCAAAGCTGAAATTCCAAGCCCCAAGGCTGACTCATTCTCAGTTTTTGCTTTTAATAAATCAATATTGTTCATTTCGTTGGGTTTAGCATTGCAAACATTGCAGGATTGAGTGGATTTTGTCTCTGTAAGTGCATTAACTACTTTATTATCAAACATTGTAAGATCAACTCTATAGCTGATATTAAAGGTCACCTTTCTTCCTGCAATATCAAAAACTTTGCAAAACATCTTTAAGGTATTTATTTGATTTTTTAGATCTGATTCTTCTTCTCTGGATAAAATTGGACTCTCTTTTTTATATTGTAGATGAAGAGGTCTACAAAAGTGACAACTTGAAGGATTTGCATTTTTCCAAATTTTGCCATCTTTTACTTTGAGCAATAAAGGCACAAAAGCTGTACTAAAAAGATTTTCTTCACTCTTAAGTTCTATACTTGTGATGCTTGTTTCAAAGTATTTCTGTTTATAAACACTTTGGCTTGATGCTCCATCAAAACCAATCTTTCCATATAAAACTCCAAATATTTCGTTACCTTGACCACAATTAGGCATATCAATCATTTCAGTTATTCTACTCACAGTGTGATCTAACATGCTTTGAAGAATACACTTTGCAGAAATTTCAGAAAAATGTATATTCTCAGGATAACATTTCAATTTTTCCACCAAAATATCGTGCAAGGTAGGATAAATATGTACATTGTGAACAAGAGCTGAGTTTCTGATCATTTGATATTGTTTATCACTGAGATCAGTGTTCATTTTTAATGCAAGAGCATCCTCTACACATCTCTAAAAGATTTGAGATATTGTTTTTTAAAAAAGAAGCTTTTTTTTTTTCTCCAGCAGCATTTGCACTTTTTGCAGAAGCTAAAAATAGAGCTTCATGATGTTCAGTGGCTAGTTCTTTTATTTTTTTTCTTTTGCTTTGCTCTCCAAGAACATTCCATTGCTTATGGGGCCTTCCAGAACCAAAATGACAATTTTTATTGTTCATAAGGTTTCTTTGAAGCCAACGATTTTCTTTTTGTATAAATGTATCATAATTTCGTCCACATTGTGTTAGTTTTCTCTTCACCTTTGAAATAAATATAACTAAAGCAACCTTTACTTTATTTAAGTTTTCTTTGCGAATTTCTTCAGTATTTTTTATTTCATTAAGTAAATCCTTCCATAATCTTAATTTATCCACTCCTAGTTCACGTATCTTTGGGATAAGATCTAATCTTTTCATTGTTATTGTTTTTAAGAACCATCAATATAATAAAACTAATAAATCAGAAACATTTTAAATTACATTATATATTTTTTTACTTTACACTGTTTAAAATTTTATTTTGTAATGGCTTTAACAATTGTCACATTGTTACATCCTGTAATAACACTATTTTACTAAGTTAACTTCATATTACAGGAAATACTAAAGTTGTTCAGTCAAGCTTTTTCAAACATGTTGTACCTATCAAATAATAAATACTTTTAAAAATGGCGGAAAACGAGGTTTTTAAGTGTTTATCAACATTTTTATTTCTTTAATAACTTCCAATACCGCAGGAGACCGCAGTAATCCCTTTATAATTTAAAAGTAGAAATGTTAATTAACTAGAAAAAATGTATATATTTTTGGAACTCGGTGGAACATTTTTTTAGCTGATATATAAACAGAAAAAATACAATTACTTGCAACCTTTTTTTTTAGAAAAGTCTTTAAATTTTAACAAAAAAATTAGACTTTTTTTTACTTTTGAGTAAAGTTGAAATATATAGAGCCAAAAGATTATCTTTAAAATAAATATGCACTTTTATTTAAATTAAAAATACTCTATTTTAGTTAAATAAAAATCTCACATTTTTCAGATTTCTTTGAAAATAATATCAAATTTTTTTACTTCTTTTAACTATAAAATACAAAATAAAAGTTTTATGAAACAATTATTTATACTTTTGAAATAAAAAATTATTGCAATTTAATATTATTTAAAAAAGGGCACTTAACTTATAGAAAAGTTGTGAGGGGTTTATTACCATTTTTTTGCTGTTTTGAGTCACTGTGCGTCGTAATAAGAATTTAAATGGACTACTAGTTTACTTAAAAAATCCGACGAAGAAAATGAACTCGAAGAAAAAGAAGCTGTAGATTTTATTAACAATTCCCAAATACTTATTCCTACAATTCTATCGCTGAAAAAAGAATTGGAAAATCAAGCACAGAATGACAAGAACAGCTGGACAGAAAATGTAAAGGAGAGACCAAATTTAGATTCTTTAAAATTTGATAAATTATTGAAGCCGGAAATGTCTGCCTATGAAAGTAATGGAGTAAGAGGCACGTTTCTAGATATAGCGCATAGTTACTTGATGACCATACCACCAATAAGCGTAGAGGCCGAGCAAGCTTTTTCAGCTGCTGGTTACATATGCAGTCCTTTGAGGAGTAGATTAAGTGATGATACTTTAAGTAGGGTCTGTTTCTTAAGAGCCCATTTCTTACAATCATTTTCTCAATTTGATATTTCAAAAAACAAATAAAGCTAATAGTTCTACGTAAAGCTAAAAGATGTTCTATGTACTTTGGCTTATCTTTTTGTTCATTAAATGTTAAGAATTATATTGATTTACAAATGAATTGCGTTTTTTGGCTTTATTTACCTTATCTTATCAATCTAATAAGTTGAGTATATTTTTTCTAAAATACTTGAAAGAAAAATACAATTGTCATTTTGCCTTTTATAATGTGCATAAGAAACCTACTAATCCCGCGCGGGATCCCGCGGGATCCGCACAAAAATTAAAAAAATCCGCGCGGATCCCGCGGGATTGAAAAGTGTGCGGGATTGCAATCCCTAGATTTAGCTAAATAAAAAATTAAGAAGCTATAAAACGTTTTGGATACAACATTTTTTTAAAACACGCACAAGTATTAAAAATACACGTAGAGTCAAATTAAGTTTCACAATTAAAAACATCCCCGAACCTTTCTTCGCTCCCACCTTTGCTGATAATTTGCATTTACATTGAAAATGTAAACTGCAAATTATCAGCAAACTGCCGACAAATTCATGACGAATAATCGCCGACAGAATACGCACATGAGAATTAGAAGTACACAAGAGTTTTTTCATTGAGAAAGCTCTTGTTGACTTCTAATCCATTTTCAGTATTAATCAGAAGAGGCAGCAATAGTAAAAGAGAATAGCTTCAATCTCTATTACCATATTTCCGGTCAGAGTGGTCAAATATCAATTTCTATGGTTTCCAGATTTTTTAAACCAGTATGAGTAATATTCACAAACAAAAAAACTTTGATGAATAGTTTTTTTGGTTTTATTTCACGGAAAATTAAAGATTAGTTTGAAGACTTAATATATAAACTACAATGTTGCATATAAAACTAATAATTGAAGAAATAAAATGATCAGTTTTCAAATTGTCTTGTAAAATTTCAACTTTTTAAACCTTGTCTTGAGAATTATGTTTTGCTTGTTCATCTTCTTCTCAACAACGAACATTGCTATAAACGCTTGATATTTTTTAGGTGATAATTGTTGTTTTACGTAAGAGTCGTATTGTAAAACGAGTTCAATTTATTAATATATTATAAGAGTATTGTTATACAAAGATGCGATAAACACAAAGAAGAGATCGTATATCACAGATCCAGTGGTAGAAGAGTTGCTCGAGTCCGTTGTTGTTTGACAGGTTATTTCAAGAGAGCGACGCTTCGATGATCACGCTATTTATACATATTTCCCAGGGGGACATTAATTGTTTTATGAAGATTTGATTACCGCAACAACAATGAAGTGAACAATAAAGTAATATAGCAATTCAACGTTTTTTACCTCGCTGTTATGTAAGCCGAAATGATTTGAACTCTCATTTGAGGGTTACAATCTCCATTAAAATTTGTTTTTAAAACAATATATTAATGCACCCTCGCTACAAACAGAGGCGATGGGCTTATAACACTCCAGAGTAAACGTTCTATAAACTTCATGTTTGTATGTGTGACGTAGAATGCGCACTGGTTATACTTGACTTCTTTAAAGTCTATATTTCTGTAGACTGCGTTACGACATTATTTTAGTAAAGATATTTATAGCGTTTAAAAAGCTTTATATATATATATATATATATATATATATATATATATATATATATATATATATATGTTAATAAAAAACATCAAATAATACGAATTCTCTAAATACAAATATTAATTTATGATGAAATTTTCGCTGGATTATGGTTACCAGCATCATCAGCTCGATAAATTATTTTAAATTACAAAAAACGGTTAAAATTAACTGACGTCAGCAGTTGAATACATCTAGGAATTTATTTGACGTCAGCAGTTGAATACATCTATTCAACTGCTGACGTCAGTTAATTTTAACCGTTTTTTGTAATTTAAAATAATTTATCGAGCTGATGATGCTGGTAACCATAATCCAGCGAAAATTTCATCATAAATTAATATTTGTATTTAGAGAATTCGTATTATTTGATGTTTTTTATTAACATAACATACACTCTTATACAAGATGTCAACATTCAAATCATATATATATATATATATATATATATATATATATATATATATATATATATATATATATATATGTCTATGAAAATATGGATCGCGTGATCTCAATATCGATATTACATTGGTATCGTATCGTACCAGATGATAACCGAGGTTTGATACCGATTATCTAGCAGAGATAAAACAACCGAGTTACGGTTTTCAAAGTCGTATATTTTTTGTTCGACTTTGAAAGCCGTCAGTTTGGCGAAGTTTCTTAAATTAAACTAAGTTGAAATCCGTTAAACTTCGAAAATAATTAACTAATCAATGCCGAAATTCGTTAAACTTTGAAAAAAAGTTAATTAAACGATGTCGAAATCCGTTAAACTTCGAAAAAAAATTAATTAAACGATGTCGAAATCCGTTAAACTTCGAAAAAAAAAAAAATTAGTTAAACGATTATGAAAGCCGTGAAAAGTTGTAGCTTTAACTTTTAATTGACTTTGAAAACCTGTAAAAAATGTTAAAACTTAATTAAAACAATAATGAAAGCCGCAAAAAGTTGGAAATTAAATTTTTACGGTTATGAAAATTGTTTAAATTTGTTTACATGATATTTAACGAATTTGAAAAACTTATAACTTTGTGTATGTTATTAAACACGATTTAAACATTGTAAAAGATCAAACAAATATGCAAAAGAGCCATCGCTCGCTGGTTTAGCAGTATTTACCTGAATGAATACAGGGGAGATAAGGCCTGATGAAAAAAGGCCTGATGAAAAATACAATGGATAGAGCACTGACACCCATTGTTCATCTTATGGATAGGTGTGCTTTTCTGAGGGACAAAGAAATTAGAAAGAAAAGTGTTACTGGAGTAGGTCCTTTCATGGTTGAGCTCATTGTAGAACTCGAAAAGCGATGCCCAAGAGGAGGATCTGGCATTATGCCTTATGCTGTAGGCTGCCTGCTATGGTGTCAGGGATGAGATTTTTGACAAGTTGAAAGACAGTCATCCTAAAACAGTAGACTGGATGTCAAAACAGCGAGGTGAAATAATTGTCTCAACTGAGATCACCCATGAGCTTCTTGAAGATGATGGTTAGATTGAATTTTGGAAGGCAGCAGCAGAGGTAATCGCTATTAAGTATAATATCAAATAAATTTATCAAATATTAGCTAAATTTGCTTCTACTAATCTTAGTGCAATCGAACAAACAAAGTCATAAAAATTTTAATTTGAGGATACACCCCCCGCCCTTCGTATGACATCGAGGGGGGGGGGGAGAAAGGGGGCTGGTCAAAGTTAAACTAACTTTTTAAAAAGTATTTGAATTTAAACAACTTTAGATTAAAGTAAACAAAGTTAAACGAAGTTTACTAAACGTTTAACTTCCTTCCTTGCTTTTAGACTGTGTCCAGCCAATTCAGGTAGATAAATGCTACAGGTAGGGTCCTCCGATTACCGTCGAGTGGGCAAAATTCAGAGAAACAACTGTGATAGAGTTGAAGGTTGATGTCCTTGACTGGTGGAGGACACATCTCTGAGAGATGCCCATTTTGGCAGGACTTGCACGGGAGTATTATTGCCTGTCAGCCTCAAAAGCCTCATGTGAGGCGGCCTTTAGTGAAGCTGTACAGATGGTCCACGAAAAAAGTTGCAGTTTGTCTCTAAAAACTACTGAGAAGCTGGTCTTTATCAACCGCTCCATGTAAGAGCAAATGGCAGATAGATCTGCTCCAGACAGAGATCAAAATGATGATGATGATGATGATGATGATGATGATGATGATGATGATGATGATGATGATGATGATGATGATGATGATGATGATGATGACCATAGTTAAATTCGGTATTGCAACCTTTTTTTTCGTTTATGTGGATTATTTTTCGGTATTGCAACTTACGCGTTCGTTTTTGCAACTTAGGCTTCGTTTTTGCAACCTCATCATTCGTTTTTGCAACCAAAAAGTGTGAAAATTCGTTTTTGCAACCCGCTAAAGTTTAAATCGGTTCCGGTTACAATACGTTTGAATTTCCGCCATTAAGTTTTCTCGAGGACTCGATTGAAATTTGTTAAAAGATGTTTTGAAAACTTTTATTGTTATTATGAATTTAACTTTATGAAAAGATTAAAATATATATATAAATATAACTTAAGCTATATTTCAAAATAGTTTTTTAATTATATACATACAAGGTGTGATGTGTAAACAATTTAATATTGATTTAAGAGTTAGTAATGATTTGCTATGTTGATTAGTAACGCACCTTTAAGTTGCTAACACAAAAAAGGTTAATAGTTAATTGAATTGAAAGTTTCAATAATGTTTGGTCAAATATAGATACTATTTTAAAATGGTTAAATGCCAAGTATGCTCGGGGGACGCGTCCTTATCTGGAACTACATGTGCTCTATGTAAAAAAATAATTGACATCCAATGCCATGGCGGAATAATTGGGGATGGCTATGTTATCTGTAAAGTATGTGCAGGTATTAAGTTGTTGATGTTTTTATTTCTTTTTTTCCCTAACTTAAGCTCTAATACTTTAAACATAAACACATTTTAGCATTTTTCAAAGATAAAGAAAAATTCATTCAGTTGCATAAAATTCAGTTAAATGAATTGTTCCTTCTAAAGAAATAAGCACAAACTATGGCAGGGATTTAACTAGGAACTGAATGTTTTAAAACTAAAGCTGCAGGTCTATTAACATATCAATCATAGTCAATATTATTCTAGTGTCAATAGGATGACAGATTTAAAAGTGATGATTGTCTCCCTGTGTCTGAAGTCTGCCCAGTCTCTCTTATATTTCTTTAAATTTCTGTAAGAGTTCCAATAAAAATAGAAAATAAATCTATATATTTGATTATTTCATTATTTAGGTTGCTGCAAAATATCCCCAACAAAAAAAGATAGTTTAGTTGGTAGAGGTAAACTTTTAATTGTTTATTTGTAACATTTTCATAAAGTTGTTACAAAATTTATTGCAATTTATTTATTACAAAGATATAGAAATTTATAATTATATGATAGTAGGTCAGTTTTATATTTTTAGAAAGATAAAACTAATTAGTTATGTAAAAACACTTGTTAATTATCCACAGGGTAATTAATTTTGATAAATAATCAAGAATAGTAATATAGTAACCAATAAGAATGAAAAAAACTTGAAGAGATAAGAAATTAAACTCACTTTTTGGATATCTCAACCAAAAAACCTTTTTCTTGACTGGGCACAAATTATTAGAGAGAAGAATCACTATTGCACACAAATTATTAAACTTTTAAGGGTTTTAATTTTATGACTCTTAAAGCTAAAGCTAGTAATAATTTGAAAATAAATTATTTTGTTTATTCTAGGTATTCAAAAAATGACAAAAGAAAAAATAGAGGAAATTGCTTCTTCTTTATTACTTAAATCAATATTTTCTGGTCAGGTATTGCTAATACAATTTGGATGTTTAAGTTTAATTTTTTAAAAAAGAAGAAATTAACTTTATTTAGGTTGTATATTAATATAACAAGTCTGTTCTGTTACATTTTACTTAGGGCAAGTGAAGCTTTTCAGTTATGTTGAAGGCAACTCACCTATAAAATAAATAATAATGTGTGTATGTATGTATGTATGTATGTATGTATGTATGTATGTATGTATGTATGTATGTATGTATGTATGTATGTATGTATGTATGTATGTATGTATGTATGTATGTATGTATGTATGTATGTATTTATGTATGTATGTATATATATACACATATGTGTGTGTTTGTGTGTGTTTGTGTGTGTGCATGTGTCTGTGCGTGTGTCTTTGTGCGTGTGTGTCTGTGTAGTATATGTGTATATTTAGAATAAATATAGAAAAGTAAAGGCAGGTGAAGCTTGGATGATTACATTAATAATAAATGTAATGAGAAATAAATTAGAAAAACTAACATGTCAATGCATTGACTTTTAGGTTTACAGTTACAGGCATGATTTGTTTAACGCAGGAAGACAAAGTAAAAGTATGTAAAGTTGCATGTTTTTTGAAAGTTTTTAAGATTTTAATTAGTTAAAAAAAAATGCCCTAAAATTTTTTTTAAAATTGTTTTATCTACTAGAAAATTTATCTGATCAAGAACTGATTGATTTGTTAAGTGAGGACCAACAACACTATCTATTTAATGCTTTGGCTCGAACATATAATTCTATTAAAGTAAATATCAAGTTCTAAGTTCTTTATTACATCATCTAATAATAAATTTAAAATATATTTGTTATGTTATAGTGGCTTGGTTCAAAGATCTTTTAAGAATTTGAAAATTTATTGTATAATAGTTAGCTTTCTTTCACTTTAGCACAATGAATATGTTTTTAAAGTACTGGTGCCAGAAGCAGTTATTTATCTTTTTGCTAAAGTTGAGGAGATGTCAAGAATTCAAGTATTTTGTTGAACTTTGTTATATATTGTTCAGTCATTTTAGTTATCTTCTTTTAGTTTTAGTTAATCTGTTATTTTTAAATTATATTAATTTATGAAGTTGTTTTATACTGTTTTGATTTATTGTTAGGCTGAAGTTTTATTAATGTCTTATATTTCAGAAAGGTAGTTTATTATTCATTTTAGAATCTTTAAAATATGAGTTGTTAAGTTAAGTTTAATTCATGCTGCCTGTAGTGATAACATTTACAAAAAATATAGTCATGGTGTTAACAAAATATGATTCAAATGTGTGATTATTCAGAAAGCAGAGGAAATGGATTTGCAATATAAAAGTTATATGCAATACACAAGTTGTTTGTGGAATAAAAATATTGAAAACCTTTATGAGATCATTGTAATTGTAAAGTTTGAAGTTTAAGATTGTTGTTAAATTTTGGTGGTTTTAAGGAGAGCATTCAAGCTATTTTAAACAGAAAAATGCAGTTTTTCAAAATTAGTACAAGTATTCATAATATTCAAAAACCATTATAGTTGAAAAATTTATTCATTATTTCTTATTTCTTTTTTTATTTCACATGTCATACAGTTATATATTTCACATATCATATAGTTAACGTTTTAAATAACATCTGATTTATAATGTTTATTATATATTTGATACTTCAGAAATCAAGAAATGTCAGAGAGTGATGAAAGTGAAATATCATCTGGTAAAAATCTATCAGATCAGTTAACAGTTTTAGATAGTAAAGTCATTCAATTGCAAATAGTACTATTTGAAAGTCAATTTTTAACTGCGTTGTATGTTAAATTTAAATTATAATTTTTTTGTAATTTTATGTTGTTTTTTTAAGCATTTTTTGTTAATACATTAATTGTATATTATTTATTTCAGGCTGTGGAAGTTCTTTTTCACAAAATTTGATGGAAAGACTAAAAAGATCTCAAATAGCCAGTATGTTTTCCCCATTAATATGTGGAAAATAATTATAATATCAAAAAAGATAATAAAAATAATAATAATTGGCAAGAGTTACAAATAAATAACAATCAGGAAATGTCATATGATTAAAATTTATGTATCTTGTATATTTTATCTTTATAACGATTATTTATGTCATTTGTACAATTATATATTTTATTTTATAACAGTTTTAACTAATTATTCTTAGTTAATTGTTAATTTGAACAGCTTTAAATTTTAGTTTTTTAGGTTTTTTTACTTTCTTTGTTATTCTGTTCCTTAAAATATTTTGAATGGTTTTTAGAAAATGAGCGTTTACAAAGATGGTCTAATAATCAAGAAACTACAAGAGTTGAAAAAGAGGAAAATGTACTTTTTTAACTATGTATTTAGAAATGATTTATTTATATTGAAAATTCTTTATCTTTTAACATTATTATTTATAATAACATTCAATATTAATATTTTTCAGAAATTCATAATCAAAGAATTGCTATCAGAATTAGTATTAAGGGTGAGTTTTTAGTAAAAATAATTTGTATATTTACGTATACACTGATGGTATCATACTGAAGTAGGTGAGAGTTTTAGTGCATACGTTTTCTAATGAGTTAGGGTATTGGCAAGTGCCAGGTCTATGCATATATAAGACATCTATTACAGCATAAAATAAATTATTTTTTTCTTTTTTCTGAAAAAGATGTTTTAAATTAGATATTAGATATTTAGATATTAAATTAGATATTTATTTCATTTAATGTTTACAGATTATAATTATTAGTACTATGTAGACCTAACAGTATTTTTGTATTTTTAATCTTGGACACCAAGATGTCCAACCTTAAAATCTTTTATATATAAAAAGGTCTCAAAAGAAGCAAAATTGTGTACAAGTTTTTAAAGTATTGTATCTTTAAAAAAATTTATAAAAAACATCTTTTTTATTATGACTTAATGCAACAAATTTATTTATTCTTTTTTTACCTATTTGGGATTGTTTACATAAAATGTTGTATTCTTTTAACAGGTTTGTTCAGAATTAGATGAAAATATTCATTTTAAAATTGAAGCAATACATGTTAGAAATAAAAATGAAGTTGGTCAAGTTGAAAAAACTACAAAAGTGGTTGATGTAGAAGAAAAATATAAGGTGGTTGATTTTGGAATAGGAAATAAAGTTATGGATATTGAAGATAAGGATGAGGTGAGTTAAGTTTTATTATGTTTTTTTAGTTTGTGTGATCTGCAATGTGTTTTTTTTTAAACAAGGTATCGTCAAAAATTTATTGAGTTTTTAATTTATTTCTTTTTAATATGCTCTGCTTTAAAAATGGACCATAATCAAGTTTAGATTGCTTTCACTAAATATTTATTATTTATATAAAATTGATTGTTTATGTAAAATGTTGTATTCTTTTAACAGGTTTGTCCAGAATTAGATGAAAATATTCATTTTAAAATTGAAGCAACACATGTTATAAATAAAAATGAAGTTGGTCAAGTTGAAAAAACTACAAAAGTGGTTGATGTAGAAGAAAAATATAAGGTGGTTGATTTTGGAATAGGAAATAAAGTTATGGATATTGAAGATAAGGATGAGGTGAGTTAAGTTTTATTATGTTTTTTTAGTTTGTGTGATCTGCAATGTGTTTTTTTTTAAACAAGGTATCGTCAAAAATTTATTGAGTTTTTAATTTATTTCTTTTTAATATGCTCTGTTTGAAAATGGACCATAATCAAGTTTAGACTGCTTTCACTAAATAGTAGCACAAAGTAACATCTTACATATGTTGTTAACAAAAAGACCATATTCAATTCCTAACCGTAAGGCAGAGAAGTACACCATAAGTGCATATTAAATGTTAAATCTATTGGTCTATTTTATAAGCAGGGCTGTGTATGTGTTTATCTTTGTATTTTTTAACTTTTTAAGACTTGTTAGCTTTTTTCTGCTTTGTTTAGATTTTTTTTTTTTGAATTTTTTAAAATGTGTTTGAAGTTCGTAATAAAATTTATATGTTTAGGGAAAAATGTTAGTACCAAGATCATCTTTAAACTGCAGTGTGGATGCAATTGAACTCAATGTAACTTTAGTTTTTAAAATTTATATTATTATCAATCCAAATTTCATCTTTTGAAGAATTCAATATTCTAGTTCATTGATTAAACACTATCATTTAATTCAAACTTTCAATTTTCAAAAAGTAGCCAAAAGCAATAAATAAAGTTAGAATTTTAATTGAAGGCTAACTTGCAGCAAACTTGCAAACCTTGTTGATCACCAGTTGACCTTTTTTTTTTACTTCAAATTTATTTTCACTTGTATGAATATATGCCTTTCGCATAACAATTTGATTTGCTTTTTCATGCCCAACTATTTAAGCATATGCTAATTGATCGAAATCTATAAATTTTAAATTTCTATAGATGCTCAATAAATGAACTTAAGTACTTAAACATTTTTTTCCCTTTCTTACCCAAATAATGTTGTTATTATAAACCTTCATTTTGAAAATTCACAATTTTGAACTCTCTCATCCCTTTTGAGTTAAAAATAAAAATGTCTACTGTATTATAAATTTTTTTATTTTTTTATTTCATGTACACATTTTAGGAGCACTTAAGTGATATGACCAAAGTGTATAAGCAGTTTGGAAAAAAGTTTGTAAGTAAATTTTTTTTTTAAGTGAAACTGTTTGTCTTAGATACAGTTACACTTAAGTACATTTAGGTTTATAAAATTTTTCAAATACATGGTTTTAAAAGATTAGTGTTTTTATCTTGTTCAGTTATTAATTTTTTTAAAATTTAGTCTAAGAAGAATGAAGCATTGAACAATGATATTCATAGGTTGACATTATGATCTATTAAGTATTTATACATATAAATATAGCTATAAAAATTTATATTTTATTGTATAGATTGATATTTGTTTTTTAAACAGTCGAGTTGCAATGAATGAAAACGAACAAATAAAAATGGGAAGTATTCTAACAGGATTTATGAAAGTTGGTTTAGTTTCTGAGGCTGAAAAGGTATGGTGTTTTAAATATTTTTAAAAAAATTGTTTAAGTTTTTTTATGCTATTTAATACAAAATAGTTTTTTTTTTAAAATATATTATTACATTTTAGTTTCTTTAAAAAAACACTTATTTGTATTGAGTTTTTGATTTTTGTTGATAAAGTTATTCAAACAATGGAAGAGTAATGTTAAGTTTAAAAAATGCGACGATTTTAATGAGGCAAAAAAGTCTGTTCGTCAAAAGGTTAAGTGCACAGAAACATACTGTGATGCATACATCATTGATCTTCCCAGACATCTTAGAAATGTACATAAAATTGATCCTGAAAAAGCAAGGAAAGCTAGAGGTATTTTTGATCTAAGAAAAACAAGATATTTAGGTGAAGAAAATGCTAAAAGTAAGATAAAATACAAATGCCCTATTTGCAGTATTGCTACAAAAAATATACATGATCATCTGTATCGAGCTCCGCATCACCTTAAAAATGATTTGGCAAAATATAGAGAAATGCTCAACAAAAAGCAACTTTATGATGGAAGCAAAAATTTTGCAATATCTGTTTCACAAAAAAATAAATTGACTGAAATGAATCCTGTTTTACCAAGTTCAATAGGACCAGAGCTGATGAAGAAATTGCCAAATGAATCAGTCAATTTTCAAGCTCCTTGCATACCAAATAAACCTAATAGTAATGTAGAAGATAATGTTTGTGATGAATTTAATGAACCAAACTTATTGATTGAAAAAGAAGAAAATAACATTCTATGTTTTCAAGACTATCTTCATACATTTCTTCTTTACTTAAAAAGTCCATCAGGAGGAAAGAAAGATCCCCAAGCTGCAATAAATGAAATGCATCAAATTAGAAGAATGGTGGAAGTCATTTTACCAGATTCTCTAATGCTACACAACCTAACTGTTTTATGTTACACAAGTCTTTTAAACCTTAAACTTTTACAAGAGAAATGGTTCCCTTATACTGAACACAAAGGTTATGAGCCAGGTACTCAACGTTCTTATTTGTTATCATTGAGTCATTTCATAAATTTTCTTCTTCGCTCTAAATTAACTCCCACTGTTCCCAATGTTGTTCCTTGCATTCTATCACCTGATGTTCTTAATGTTTGTCAGAAGGAAATTAGTAACTGGAGAACCTCTTTGCGTGGTGAAGAAGCACTAAGAGAATATGATGTAATGATGGAAGATGCTGAAAATATAATTCCTAAAGAATCTTTTCAAGCTATAATTAAAAGTGATTTTTATCAGGATATTGTCAAAAATGTCAAATGTATTTATAATAATTACAAAAGCAGGCCTTCAGATTTTCTAATTACTCGAACTCTGTTTACAAATGTTAGAGACTGCATTTTTTTTGGTTTAATAACCAATAATATTTCACGATCAGGAGCTGTTTCAAGTATGACAACTTCAGAATTTCGAAAAGGGACTTTTTCACCAACAGGAAGTTTCATTATTCTAGTGAGAAAACACAAAACTGCTAAACAATATGGTCCTTGTCAGATTATATTAAACCCTGATCTAAAAGTTATGTGCGATTGTTATGATCAAATTATACGTAATGGAATTCCAGGTAAAATGTCTGAAAATTTTTTTATAACGTGGTCTGGGTGTGCGTTTGAATCTGGGGGAGTTTCAACCCAATTAAATTCTTTTTTTTTAAAATGTTTACCAAACGAAGATGCAATTGAAAAACGATACAGTGCAACAATGATTCGAAAAAGTCTGCTTACTTTTTTTTATGATAACCATCCTGAATATAAAAGCAAGTTAGCAACCCTTATGAAACATAAGGAAACAACAGCTCAACGATGGTATTATTTAAACAAAAACAAACAAGACACATGTGAGGCTTCTGAAAAAGTTACTGAGACTTTATTTGGAGACATTAATGTTGAATCCAGAACAAAAAGTCAAAGCTCAAAAGTTTGCTCTATATCGTCATCAAAATTAACTAATGTCGAAAAAGAAACTTTAGATTTTGAAGAAAATCAAAATCCTGAATGTTCACAGGTATTATGTTCTGAAACCAGTGATTTGAGTGAAAGTGATGAGGAATACGATTTTTTAAAAAGTAATTCGTTTTCAGTATACACGAAAAAAAGTTGGACCACAGATGAAATAAACGAGTTGCATAAATTGTTTAACATTTCCAACAATTTAACATTAACTCAACCTTTAATTCGTGAAATTGTTGCAGAAAATGACATCCTAAAACTTCGATCTCCAAAGCAAATTTACGATAAATTGCTCCATTTAAGGAAATGTAAAGTTGTAGCACTAAATGAAAATGAAGAGCCACAGTGTTTGAAGTTTTCATTCAATTCAGAACAATTAAAAATAAAGAAGCTAAAGAGCTTTTTAAAGACTTTACTACTGAGCAAATTGTCGCAAAAGTTCGTTATGAAAAAAAGAAGTTTTTCTACAAAAAACTTTAATAGGTATTTTATATATATTTTATATACCTTACTATAAATATACCTAAATTTTATATACTTCCTTTACCTCTCCTTTTACTTCTCCTTTTCTTTTTTTTCTTTTTTCCTTTTCTTTCTCTTTAAAACTGTCTTCCTTTTTTTCTTTTTTTTTTTGTTTATTGAGTTTTTAATAGTTTTTGGTTGTTTTCGGTTGTGATATTTATCATTTATATATATATATATATATATATATATATATATATATATATATATATATATATATATATATATATATATATATATATATATATATATATATATAAATAAATGACACACACCGATATATACTTATATATATATCGGTTTTAATTATTTTTGGTTGTTTTCTGTTGCGATATTTATCATTTATTTATATATATACACATATATAAATAAATGACACGCACACCGATATATATATATCTGTTATAATTATTTTTGGTTGTTTCCTGTTGCGATATTTATCATTTATATATATATATATATATATATATATATATATATATATATATATATATATATATATATATATATATATATATATATATATTGGTGTGTGTGTATATTTCAAGTTTATCAATAAATTGTTGTGTTGGACACGTTAAACCTCTCATATAACCTTTTTTTTAATCAGATGAGTAATATGATTTTACTTCTATTAATTTTGTATATTTCCTTTATGTGCTGTTTGTTCACATAAATCTTTTAACAAATACTTACAAAAAATTGATGTAAACTTAAATCTATTACTTTAGAAGAGTTAATAGATTTTCATTAATTTAACAGCAAACTAAAACAAGGGGTGTAAGTGTTGCATTTTTTTCAACAATGTATACTTAATTGAATTATGAGCTATCAATTTCTTGGTACGTTTCTTTTGCAACAATTACTTTTCATGATTTTATCCCAAATTTTTTCCCATGATTTTATCTCAAAAAAAAATTACTTTTCATGATTTTATCCTGTCACATGTGGTTTAATCTAATAATTTAAATTATCTAAAACTGTATTGTGAACTGTAATTATTAAAGTAAACTGTAATTATTAAGTAATGTATTGTAACAACTGTAAAAGTGTATCTAAATCTGATATAGATTAAATATTCTAAACAACCATACGCCACCAAACTATGTTTACTATACTTATTTAATACTTAGAGTTTTTTGCCTGTTAAAGCTGAAACAAATAATACTAAAATGTTTGTAAATACATTTGACGTAACTTATGACGTAGTGCGATGCTTGAGATCAAATCTCTGCTTAACCGGGCACGTCAACCTCTTTTTGAGGCGGTTTATAAAGACTGTTACCTTACGTGTTGTATATAAAATTACAAATGTATCCGATACAAAACTAAAATACTCAGTTAAAAAAGTTTAGCTAAGATATAGGTAGAGGGGCGGCTGTAGGAACGAGCATTTTCAGAATCTTAAATAAAATATGTTCAGTTTACAAGATTCTTCAGATTTATTTGACCTAAATTTTATAAATCTAATTAGGCGTGTAAATATTACCTTTTAGCGTTGTGATAAAATTTCTGTTTTTATAAATTTTTGGACACCACCCCACACCTCTTAATAGGAAAACACTAGCTGTTCACTTTCTGTTTCTAATTCGCTGATTGCGTAATGTGCACATACGTATGAGCTGAGGGTTTTAGATACCTAAAACAGTTGCTACTACGGCCGAACCTGTCTTAAACATCCTTATCAGATCCAAAAAATAAGTCCCTAGAATTTCAAATGGGTCATAATCCAGCGCCAACTCATTTTTTGCATTTTGTTCTTTTTGTTGAAACTCTAAACTTTTGAAATTGTGAAAATAATTATTTTTTTAAAAGAAATATAATTAGATTATTACTAGAATTGGCATTTTTTCTAAAATTTTGACATAAAATAATCAAACAATCATAGTTTTTATTAAGGTTCGGTATTGCAACCTTTGTATTCTCGGTAATGCAACTTTTTTAACATATTCATTATACAGTTAAAATTGTATTTCTTTTCGATGGTAAATTATTCTATTATCTTTCATACCAAATGTAAGGGAACTCATCACCTATTTCCATTATTACATTTTTACAAAATAAAAATTATGGTTTTTTTAGTTTTTTCATGAAAGTTATAACTCAAGTATAATTAGTAACAAGTTATAGACGGTTTAACCAAAACAAAAATTCATGATAAATTTTGTTTTTGGGGTTATATGATAAAGGTGATCATTACTTTTTTAGGGGTGATTGACTCCTATTAATGTTTAAAATCATATCAGAACAAAAGTTTAACCATCACCCTAACTTTTCCTGTAAACTATAACAAAACATTGAAATTTCGGTAATGCAACGTGCCGTTAAATTGGAATAAAAGCGCAAGGTTGCATTACCGAACAAGTTTCAACATACTGATGATGATGATGATGATGATGATGATGATGATGATGATGATGATGATGATGATGATGATGATGATGATGATGATGATGATGATGATGCAGGGTTGTATAGCTATCCCGCAGGATAAAACTATTCATATCGCTGAAAAGTACGTTTTGAAAAGTTCTCAAACTCGTACAGAAAAAGAAATGAAAAGCACGTTTGTAGTTCGTAAACTCACACAAAAATTGGACGGTAAAGCAATAGTCAGATGAGTCGAAGTTTAGGCTAAAAGGTTAAGATAGTAAACGAAATGTGAAAAGACCAGTTGGCAAACTATTAAAACGAATCTACACAATAGAAACCGTGAAGTATAGGGAGGCCACGGCTTTAAGGTTTATGGTGTTGTTTTGGTCCGTAAAAATTCTTGCATGCAAAATTCTTGCGCTTATGATTTTCAAAAAAGTTTCATAAAATTTAAATACCTTTAACTTAATTTCAAAATTGTTTTTGTCTTCTAAGTAACATGAACGCATGATTATTTGCTCATGCTTATTTTAGCTCTGCTGTACGTACCTTTACTTGTTTGACATTATTTAGTGCATAGCTAATGAAATAAAGAATTAACTACAATTTGTAGTACAAATAGTAATAATTAAATGCACAGATATAATCTGGAACAAAGAAATCCCTGCAGTTTCTTAAGATATTCTAACTGTCTGGTCATTTGGGTTTTTTTTGTCAGTTTGATATTTGTTATTTATCTCAAGTTTAAAATCGCAAAGAAAAATAAAAAACAATGTCAAAAATAGATGATAATGTTAAGCAATTATTGCGTTCTGTACTGATATCAGCTCCTGGTGTAAAGCAATCCTTTCTAGAGAAAGAGTATTTTGACATAACTGGTGATATTCTGCCATGGAGAAAATATGGGTTTAAAAAAATATTTGATTTTCTAAAAGCTCTTGAAGGTGAAATAGTAAGGATGGAGTTTAGCGAAATGTTTGTTGATAATATTATATATGCAGTCATAGATGAATCTAAATATGTTTCCCAGCATGCTATTAAGTTTGCCTCAAGGTAACTCTTATTAATTTTAAAAAAAATTTTTTTTTTTTTAACCTTAAATGAATATGCATTTTTTCACTTAACAAAAAATTCAGAAAATTCAAGTTGATCCCTTAGATCCCTGAAGTTCTTCCAGGGTTACAAGTAAAAAAAGTTGTATTGGCAAGTTTACTTGTTGTGTTCAATACATTTCAATAATGAGTACTTAATTTTTTTGTCTCATTTAATTAGCATTTTTACCTCATTGAGAGAAATAAAAATATCTCTTACAAATAGCATTTTTTAGAATCTACTTGGAGTTTATTGCACTATGTTAATAGCTTTAAATTTTTGTGTATTTGATTAAAATTTAGATCTATTTCTACATTGCCTGGAAAAAGTCCAGACGAGATCAAAGCTTGGAAAGAAGAAATGTCAAAGAAAACTTCTCAATCACAAGACAAAAATAGTTTACCTCAAAATAATAAACCTTTTAATAAACAATCATTAAAAATAAATTCAGTTGTCAACAAAATGAATTCAAATGAGAAAAAAAAATCTTTCACTGAATGGGATCACCTTGATCAACTTGTTCCAGATCAGAGTGGTTATTACATGTTACGTATAAAAAATCAGTTCAGTAGAGATCTTGCATCAAAAAGTGTGAGTTAATACTTTGATCTACTTATTTTAAATATATATACGTAAAAATTAAATAATAAAGAGATAAATGATAAAAGCAAGTAATAAGAAAAATTTAAATTAAAATGAGCATCTTAGTGGTAGGTTTTTAACAATAAATTCTTCTTGAAAGGTGGATGTGTTTTCTTAAATATCAAATATCAATTAAAAAATGTATTTATCTGTAGATACAAGTAACTGCAGTTTTACAAAGTTTGTTTCTGATCTAATTTATTTAATAATGATGGTTTTTAAAATAAAGAAGATAAATTTATGCATACTTAGTTATTGTTTGGAGGATTTTTGATAAAATCAATTAAAATTAAAAAAAAGAAAAAAAAAAGAAAAAAGAAACTAAATTCAATAATCTTTTTTGCATTTATCAGGAACCTGAAAAATTATAACATTTCTACAGTAAATAAAACATCTTTAAATTATCAAATTTTATTGCAACTTGTTGTTTTGCTTGATTACTACAAATCTTTCATTTACATGTATTAACTGTGAATAAATTTAAAGTCTTAAATTTGTTTTTTTTTTACTTCTATTTCTTATAAACATGATTCTAATAAACATGTATTAACTGTGAATAAATTTTAACTCCTAAATTTCTTTTTTTTTACTTCTATTTCTAATAAACACGATTCTAATAAATGATTTAATCTTGTATGATTAATTTTTTTTCTATTATTTATTTTTCTTATGAAGGACTTTATACTTTGTTGTATAAGTGAAACTATTCTTAAATAAATAAATAATCTTTCATTACAAATGAAAACTTTATGAATTTCTAGTCATAAAATAAACTGGACAACTTAACTTCTTAAAATGCATTGAAGACTGTCATCAATCCATATATTGTAATTGTGGCAGTGGTCTTTTCTGCGTGGATTTATCTGGATCACCGTTTATAAAAATATGAAAATCTGGTTGTTTGTCTCTGTTAGAATTTTTGGTTTTAAGTTTTTTTTTCTTAAAATTTGAAGTAGTTTTTTTTAAGCCTAAAACTTGTATCTCATCTTTTTTTGTGTCTTCTTTTTCTTTTATGGTCAAGGAAATGTTTGGCTCCTCATTGTGTCTCACTGTAAATGTGCCATCTAATATGAATTCTGGCAATTTAGTCTTGAGTTTTTTTTTCCATTTTTTAGTTAAAACCTTCATCTCCTCCTCAATTCTTATCTCTTCCTTTGTAAAACCTGCTATGTTAAAGTTTGAATTAATTCTCGTGGACTTGAACTTAAGTGAGCAAAGTTCATAAATAGCACCAAAGCAAAGAAAAAATGCAATCATACTTGCACAACATATTAACACTTGTTCGTAAATGCCTGATTCAGTTGTAAACAAAAGATTTGCTTCTATTATTGGGCTTGATATATCTGGTAAGTTGTTAAACATGTCATAAACAAATTCATTAATTATATCCTTCTGATATTCAATGTATTCATTAATCAAGTCATATAGATATTCATCATAAATAGCAACACCATAATAAGATTGGTCAACATCATTAACTACATTTCTTACAAATAGATTATTGTCATTGCTATTCATTTGTTTTTGAAGGTATTTTTTTGCAGTGTAAGAATCTATTAGAAAGCCACTTATTAATGGTTGATTATTTTTACTTTTCGTGTTTTCTATTAATTCCTCAACTGTGTTCATATAATACTGCTTTGCATTCCCTTTCATGAGAAGGACTTTTTCAAAAACATGGTTGTTTAATATTCCAATTTTTCCACTGTCCACAGTAGCTTTGTGACGGTTGGATACTTCATTGATTGCAGTTGTTAGAGCTGCAGTCATCAATGCAGTTATGGTAATTCCACAAAGTATCCAAAACATTGCAAATAGTTTTGCTAAAGCACTACTAGGGGCTACATCACCATAACCAACTGTTGTCATTGAGACAAAAGACCACCAAAATCCTAAATAAGAGTAATAATTTATTTGGCTAAGATTTAACTTATTATCTCTATTACTGTATATGTTATCCTGTTTTCTTCCACTTAATTATTTTATATTTTGTTTTAATTGGTTATGACCTGGTAGTAAAAGTTGCTGAGGCTCTCCATTTCCTGCTTCTGCACTATATTTGACCCAGGGGAGCTTATTCAAGATTTTTAGTTAATTTTTTAACTACTGTTTTGTATTTAAAGTTAGTCAAAATAAGTTTTATTAAAATATACAATTATTCATGCATATTCTTCATTTGATTTTTTATTATACAGGTTTTCATACAAATACTGCCTGAGTTACAGGGTGTTTTTCATTAAATTTAAACTAAAATATTTATTTTGAAGTTGTAACAAGTTACACTGTATTTTATTACATTTTTAAAATTTTTCAATAAAGTAACTTATCAAAATTGGCAAACAATGACCTTTAAAAATTGGCAGAAAAGTATCTTGTTTTGACTATCAACAGCAATAAAACTTAAAATAGTGAAAAGTCATTGCATTCTAGCTAGATTTTTTTAAATTAAGATGTTTTTACCTTCAAATGATCCAGGTATAAATCTCCTAGGTAACTGATCCTTATTATACCAGGTATCTAGAAACCACATCACTACTCCTGCCCCAAATGCTAACATTATTGCTACACCAAACAAAGGCCACAGATCATAAATAGCTCGTAATACTTCTACAGCAAATAATTTTGGAGGAATGGTCAGTGCTGTAATAAACATAGCTGTTGGTAGCTTAATAATAGGAATGGTTAAAGGACTTCTTGTAGTATTCACTCTGTTTGGCACTCCTTGTGTAAACATTGGGTAAAGAATATCACTTTTTTCTTTAGTGCTTATGTCAGTTAGTTGAGTTCGATTTTCTACTTTATTGAATGTTATCTTTAAACAATTACCACAGCACTGTGATAAGGCGGCTGAAATTATTTGTTGAAGAACTGCCTCAACAGGCCAATAATCTGCACCAATAGTCTCATCATCTGTAAATGGAAGCATGCTGAAGTATGATACTGTAATGTTTTTTTTACAGATTACTTCAACCTTTTGTGAGCAGTTTCTCTCCCAGGATTTCCTGTTTTGCTGGTTTAAATCTCCATTAAAAAAAAAATCGACATTACATCTTGGTTTGAACTTAAAACTCTCTGCTGCAGTCAGACTCAAAACAAATAATAATAGCATTTGTTTTTTGTTTTTTTTACAATTACTTTTACTTCCTTATTTCATTGTATGGAGCATGAAGTTTAAAAACTTTCTACTCTTCAGATGAATTTTGAATTAATACTCCTAACTAGAATGTATAAGCTACTTCATGAATTAAACAAGATTCATTTAAATTTTCCGATAAAATTATGTATATCTATTCAATATGTTAAAACAGTTGAAAGTATGTATTCATATTTAACTGTGTTAAAATATTTTAGTTTAAAATATGTATATATAATTTACAATTAAATTAACAATATGTAAATAAAGTTAATAACAAATTAAAATATTAATAGTTGTTATTAAAATAATGATTAAAAATATTTATTAAAAAGGATGATATTAATAATTTAGTAGTAAAAGAATAATGGTAATCAAAGCACAAACAACAATAATGACAAAAAAAAACAAAAAACAACCACAGATAATTAATTCAAATAGTATAACTCTAAGCTTTGGTAATAATTCATTTACCGCAAATAATTAAGAAGTATTAATGCTCTGCAACTCAAGTCATTTTTTTCCATCATTTTTTTAGTTATTAGATACTTATAAAATAAAATTTATTTCAAATTAAAAATATTTTTAGAATGACTTATTGCAACTTTTTGCAGCTTATCAACCATACAAAAGCATCGTGTATAGAGACAGGTACAAGTTCAAAATAATAATCATGTAATCCAATTATTTTTTCATCAAGTTAACATATGAATTTATGTAAACTATCAGTTTATGTAATTTTCAAATTTATTCAAACAAAGATTCACTCTCTTATTTTTTTTGAGTTTTTAGAAGACTTATTGAAGCTCTTGAAATAATACACTTCAATTTGGAAATTTCAACTTAAATTTGTAAAATTTTTTCTTTATTTCATAACGTTTGAAATTCTATTTAGGGCTGCAGTAATGAAGTTTAAGAATTTTTTTGATGCATTTCAAGCATGGAAAATGAAGCATTGTGCTTACCTTGGCAATGAGTTGATATATGTTTTACCTTTTACTGAAAAAAAAAAAAGCACTCCTTATAGTTTGTTGATATCTAAATTGCCTGTTGGATTGACAGTGGTAAGTACTTTATCTGCTTTTTTTTAAGGTATTTTAAAAAAAACTGTTTGGAATAGTTTATTTTTGAAAAAATTTTCAGCTTCATATTTTCTAATTCCAATTTTTTATTTTTTTTTGTATTTAATGATCATTTTTAATTTGTTATGCAGATTTTAATTTATAATTTTTTATATGCTAATTTTGTCTTAGTTCACACTAGTAAAAGCAGTGAATGAGTATGGGAGTTTGTTTTCAATTGAGCCAAACATCAAATCAGAGTTAGTAGCTTTTTTTTCTCACAAAAGATATACATACATACATACATACATACATACATACATACATACATACATACATACATACATACATACATACATACATACATACATACATACATACATACATACATACATACATACATACATACATACATACATACATACATACATACATACATACATGTATATATATAAGTGCGCATACACAGATGCGCACTCATGCACACACATAGTGAGCAGAAAATTAATGAACCAAGAGCTTTTTGCTTTTAATTTTTTAAACTTAGTCAAAGTTAACTTCATATTTTTTTTCTTTTTTTTTTTTTTTTTTTATTGAAAATAAATGTTAAAATCATTAAGATTAATATTATATTTTAAAGATTCTATTTGCAATTTTTTAATTTTAGTTTTCACTTTGTTTTAATTTGCAAAGATTGGAATTCTTTTAATGACAAAAATGATGGAACAAATCACTAGTTTTAAAAAATTTACATGGAAACTTTGCTGTAATCAAAACAAAAAGAGGTCTATTGTTAAATCTCCTTTTGCTTTGATTACAGGTGCCAAATGTTTTGGCATTGGTTTTACCAAGTTTTTGTGTTTATTTGGGTCAATTTGGTCCCAACCTTTCAAGACTTTTTTTGATCTTCTTTCTTTGTTAATAACCTCCTATCTTATGGTCTCCTATCTTATGATCTCCTATCTTATGGTCTCCTATCTTATGGTCTAAAATTGCCAATAAATGTACTCAGTTACATCTATGTTATCTGCAGTTGGCTCTACATGAATAAGATTATAGCAGTACTAAGTAACCTGTTTGAAAGTACTTGGGTCTGTCATTAATAATTCATGAAATGTTTTTTTTTGTGTAATCGGTGTAACTATGACTTTTAGTGTTTTTGTTGATTTATGGTTCTTGTTGAAGTTTTTATGCTTACTATTTTATATCTTTCTGTTTATCTATTTTAAAATCACCAGATATACTAAATTTGATTGGCAGCTCCAAATTCAATAAACATTTTATTGGATACATATATTATTCAAAATGAAATATTTTGAAACAAGATAATTTGTTGAGAATTTAAAATTTAAAAGATTGAAATTAAAAATATATTTTAGCAACTTAACAAAATTAGTCCATAAATGAAAACTTGGCCATAAATGAAAAATCCACAGGCCATTTTAAATACAACATATCTGAAATTTGGTGGAGCTATAGATATACCCTAATTACGGTAAATGTAACATTACTCAAATTGATATTCAAAAAAATAGGTAATTAAAACTAAAAATAAGTTTTACAAAACCTGACAGCTTAATTACTTTGTATGCTTTTTTTTAAAGCTGCATAAAGGTCACTTACTCATCTGAAAATGGATTGAATGAAGCAGAAAAAAAGTTGAAATCACTTCCTGTTAAAAATATCCAGTTTCCAATTACTGTTAAAAAGTGTTTTGGTAAGAGAATTTTTAATTTAAATAAGAACTTCATTTTTTATTTCATCTTTTATATTGTTGAATTAAATTAAGCAAAGTCGACTTTTCATTTGATGTTATACAGAGTTGATTGATGCTTCTATAGAAAAATATTATTAAGTGTGTTAGACATTTACTGACATCTATAACATAGATATCTTTTTGTAAAACATTTGTGTCAAAGGGTTTACTTTTTAAAAACTTCTTGATTTCACAAATGAAGAAAACTTTAGGTTGCTTTTTGGGTATATGTTTTTTTGGTTGAAGTTTAGCTCTCTTTTAATAATTAAGCTGTTAGAATTAGGAAAAGGATTTTCTAAGTAATTTCTTTTAATAAAATTCTTTCATAAACAGCATTTTATTACAAGTCTTAAAAGATTTTATTTTGAGTTAGGATAAATTGTATAAAACTAGCAAAAAGCAACCCATAATACGGGTTATGGTCAGTCTGTTACTTTATTTATAGCGGCTGTTTTCCACTATTTAAAGTTGCAAAACCTTAACTAATACCCTTTTAGAAAAACGCCTTCTAATTGAAAAAATTAAACCATCTGTAAAATTAAAATTATGCGGAGGTAAAATAATTTACCAATTATTTAACATTATTTGAGTAACTTACAACTGACATAGGTCATATCAGTGTAAGGCAAACCATTTTCCTCAACATTACTAAGTTCAACACAATACGTTTTTAGTTACTGACACAAAATAACAACACTTCATCATGCTTTAAATTGATAAAAAAGTAAAGCTAAATTCTTGTTATTTTTTATAACATGAACTTTAATTAGAACGTAAATTATACATGAGTTATTAATTTTTTTGTACCCCCTTGAAACATGTTTCTTTAAAAAAGGAAATTGTCTTTAAAACATTAAATGCACACAACTAAATAAATTTATTAAAAATAACTAACTAATTGAGTACAAATACGTTTCAAACAAAGAAAAAGTTAATTTACAACGTGTATAACAAATTTAAAAAAATATGTAAACTTTGTTCTTTTATATTGCATTAATGCGTCATACGACAAACCTAAAATAAAAATTGTAACAGATAAGTAGACTTAGTAAAAAAAAAACTGGAAAACAATTTACCTGCTTTTCGGTAACCTGTTGCCATACTTAAACTGCTGTCATGATGCAGCTTGTCGGTGTTGTTTTATGACGTTATTTCATCTTGGCTTTTAGTAAACTTTAGTTTAATTTAAAAGACAGATTTAAGATATTTTAATTAATAAACAAAATAACAAATGCTTCAAGGAGCCAAACTATAATCATTAAAGATAAAAAATTAAGTTGATATATAAATAAATTGCATTTATACAGCTAAACATATTGCTTTAGCTTATAGTAAATTTTAAAGGCAGTGAGTTCAATAAATTAAACTACCAATTAATTATTTTTAACAATAGAATGTAGCATCATATTATGGTGATTGGGTAATGAATCAATTTAACTATTGGTATCATATTATGGTGATTGGGTAATGAATCAATTTAACTATTGGTATTTGGTATTGCTCAAATGTTAACAGCTCTAAAATTGAAAATAGAAGGATATAATAAATATTAAAAATATTTGCAATTTTATTTAATCAAAATATAAAGCATAACCTAACCATTTTCACAGGATGAAGAGGATGCTAAAAATATTAAAAAAAAAAAAAAAAAAAAAAAAAAGAGAGTAAATTAAAAAGGGTTAAACTTGTGAAAAATAAACCAATCTGAAAGGAAACTGACGATGTTTCAGAACAAAAGGTAAATTAGTATCTGAACATCCTTTAAAAGGATCCTCCTCTTTGACAGGTATTGTTCCATTCCCAAGTTTTAGCCATTGGGAAAATTCACCTTTCCCATCTTGTACTCTCATATTTTCAGTTAATGCAAACTTCTGCACCCATTGCCAATGCAAATAACATTTTATACACAATTCTGCTATTTCAGCTGGTTTTCCTCTTTTCACAACAGGCAGAATTTGCCTTAAGTCACCAGCAAAAAGAATGATTTTTCCTCCAAATGGAAAGTTGTTGCAAATATCTTTTAACAACCTATCAATTGCATTTAAGGCATGTTTAGGTATCATAGATGTTTCATCAAGCAAAAACTAACTAACTTGTCTTAAATAATGCCCGTGTATAGAGTTAGGGGTTACATTACATGTGCAATTATCCAATATTGGAACAGGAGGTTTGATTAAGCCATGCAATGTAGATCCATTTATATGAAGAGTTGCTGCTATGCCAGTCCATGCAGCTGTAGCAGATTTAAAGCCTTTACTTATGATTTCAGCAATCAAATAATTTTAAGTAAAGGTTTTTCCACTACCAGCTGGTCCATCCATGAAAAGCAATCTAGAATGTTGATTTTCTACACTTGGTTGCTCATTCAGTGCAGCAAGGATAGTATTACATACATTTAATTGATTGACATTAAGCAACAGTCTCATTCGATTGGCTTTGTCAATAGATTGTTAAACATTTTCATCAAAATTTTCTAGATTTAAGCCTGTAAACTCATCAATAACAGGCAGATTGTAATCAGCCAGAGTTTTACCACTTTGGTTTATAATCTTTTCGATTTGATGAAGAGTAGCTTGTTCAGCTATTAGACATGGGACTGAGCGGTGAATGAAATCTTCCATCATAAAAGCTTTGTATATATTCCAGAGATGTAAAGGATTATCAGGTTTACAAAAGGTCAAAATAATTGATAACAACTGTCTAGTTTGCTTAGGCATACGTGTTAAAACCGCCTCAGAAAGAGTATTCTGCCATTCAGTGTCATCTTGCAACAAACCTTTCAAAACACATGCTTCATGAAACGTTTCAAGGACAATACCATTAACAGTACGCACATCCTCCCAAGATGTTGCTCCTTTTGCTTGCAAAAGTAACAGTCTAAGAAAAAACAACTCTCCAGTTGGATTAACTTTATACAATTTTGCTATCACCTTATTACCACCCCTTTGTCTAACCTTCCATTTACAATGTTTGTTATCAAATATAGTGATAAGGAATGTCTACATACGAATAGCAATGTGCTCTTTCGTTTTCAGTTTTTAACTTAAACCATACCATTAGGTGCGTATCTCGTTGAGCTGCACGATCTAAAGCCATTAGTTCTGCTCCTTCTCTAAAATACACTAATTGATTTTCAGGTAGATGTTTACCAAGTCACAGCACTTTGAAAACACAAAAACAACATAATATAAACATATGTACAAACTATAAACACAATAAATGTGTTTAAATATGTATATAAGTTTAAATATATATCTTATATACATATTTAAACACATTTTTAAAACAGTTATGTAACACATATTAACACATACACAAACAATAAAAAAACACTTTACAGTATTATAAAAACACATTGATAAAACAACTACAAAGCACTTATTACCACATACATATACATATCAAAAAAGCATATATGCAAACAATAAACGTGTGCAAACAAAAATTTTAAAAATGACGCTAGAAAATTTAAAAAGATTCAAAGTAAACAAAATATATATTTACAAACAATGCTCTTTACCTTCTTTTCTTTTTTCATAAGAACTATAATCCTCATAATAAAATCTAACCTTTACATACAATAACATGTGACATGCCATGTCAGTGTTGGCACAAAAGTTTAATTTAATTTTCTAAATTTTCTAAAAAAGAACAAAAAAAGTTAATAGCATCACAGAAATTTCAAAGTTGTAATAACCATTTTATGGAAATAGCATTAGTGTAACTTTAAATGACATCCATACCCCTATTTTCCTTCTAAAAGATGAAATAACAAAAATAAAACTGCTAAAAGAAAAACTAAAACAAACAAAATATAAACAATTTAAAAAATTAAAATCCTTTCTACTTTAAATCCTTTCTACTTTTTCTAATAAAAATTTAAATCCTTTTTACTTTTTCTAATAAAAATGTATATATAACTATTTTATATACTTACTTCAATTATAATTTGACCTTAACGATGATTATTTATCTTAATATGATTCTTTATGTAATATATCTAAACTAATAATTAAATTCCAAAAGGAAAAAAGTTTTAACTCGCTTAAGAGATCTTTCTACAATGACCGCGTGCATTTAGAAAATGCGCTTTTTCAAAGCCTAGTAACTAATAACAAAACTACGTTAAACATTAAACATTTAATATATGTGTGTATGTATGTATGTATGTATGTATGTATGTATGTATGTATGTATGTATGTATGTATGTATGTATGTATGTATGTATGTATGTATGTATGTATGTATGTATGTATGTATGTATGTATGTATGTATGTATGTATCAGTGTCTTGCATACTTTACTTTAAGCTGTCAAAAGCTACAAGGATAAAAAATCTAAAAACAAAAGTCCAGTTGTTCATTAAATATTTATCTTTGCACATGGAAATGGTGATGACTACTGTTACATGTTTCCCCTGGTATACAAAGCCAACTGTAAAGCATCTACCTTCATTTATACTATGGGTGCTACATGTGTGAGTAGAAGTGGCTTATGTTTTCTACAAGAATGAATTCCATAAAGTATCAACAACTATTGTAAAATCACCTGAAATTAAGTAAAAGTTAAATTTAATGCTGAAAAGGATATTAGTTATATGTAAATAATAAATATGGTGAACTGTTATCTGTTTTCACTAATGCATAAAAAATGTTTCTTTTTGATTTGCTTGTTGCTTTTGTTACTTTTTCATTAAACTTAATTTACTAAATTTAAAAATTTTCTAACCTTCTGAGTTTCACTGTACATAATGTGGAAGTTACCTCTTGGGAGTTTTCTTAAAGATTTTAAATGACAGAAAATGTAACTGTAAAAAAGCAAATAAATAAATAAAAGCAATTTTGATTAAAACTTCTTAAAAAACCATCTGCAATCTGTTTTTTTATTAATTTAGTTTCACAAAGTCATGCAACATTTAACAATAAATTTAGTTTATTAAGTATGTATCTAGACATTTATGTTGTAATGAAATGCTAAAAGAAATATTGTTACTGCTACTTGTTTTTTAATCAATGAACACTTATAATTTTACCAAAACTTTACAAATTCATCCACCATGCAAGTATTCTGTTGACTTACTTTATGAAATGAACAATGGCTTTGGTCTTGCCGTATAAAGTGAACAATGGCTTTAATATAACTGTATAAAGCAATCAATGGCTTTTATTAGAGATAGAAAATCTGTTTATGATTTTCTATAGATCTAATCCTTAAAAGCAAGTCACAATTGTATACTCTATTGAAAGTAATTCTTTAAAGGATGTTTCATGTTATTTTAAGGAGTCTTGGAAATTCATCACAGAATGCAATTTTGCACATTTTTTTGTGAAAAATATGACTTTTTGGAAGAATACTTAATTTTAGATGTGAATTTACAATGTAACAGTAAGCAAAACATCTTTTTACTTTTAACCGTTCTTTCAGGATACAATTTAATTCATTCATGGTTTATTATTTTTTCCACCAAAATCCTGTTCAATAATATAACATCAAACACTAATTACACTACTGCATTGTTTTGATATTGCTTGCGAAAGTTAACAGGGAAAAATGATTCAGAGAAGTCAAACTGAATTAATACCACAAAATCATTTGTGTTGCAACTTGTTGTTACTGTTACAAAGCAAATTTTTTGTTTTTGGTGGAAAATAGATAAAAAAAAAAATTTAGATAATATTAACAGTGGATCAAAAAATTCAAGCTAAAATAATGTTTAGTGTACACTTAGTTGTCTCCCAATAGTTTTTCCCAATAATGAATACTACTGCCACATACCCAACTTCTTTATTTTAATCTTACAGATGAAAATTTAAAAGTTGGATAAAACACCATGAATTACCATAAACACCAAAAATTACATCTACTTTTCTTGTTGAAGAAGAGGCGAAAGATAAGGATTATACCAAAAAAAAAATATTTTTGTTATCTTTATTTCATGTAGCAGAATTAAACTAATTGTGGATCTTTTGCATATCTTATATATACATTTTACATATCAATATATTTTTATCATATATATATATATATATATTTGTTTTACCAAAATTTTAAAATGAAAAACAGTCCAAATGAGCCTAAGTGTACATTTCAAAAATTGACTCCACTTCTTCTGTTTTGTAGCCTTACTCCACTATTCATTTTAAACATAGCATTTTTAGTCTTTTACAATTAAATTTTTTACCTTTTCTTTTAAACAAATATTTACTTATTATTAATGCAGCATATTCAGCTTTTTGTTTTAAACAAATATCTATGCATAGATATGCAAGATATATAAGATATACAAATAATATATTTGTTTAAAACAAAAAGCTGAATATGCTGCATTAATAATAAGTAAAGAAAAGGTAAAAAGTTTAATTGTAAAAGACTAAAAATGCTATGTTTAAAATGAATAGTGGAGTAAGGCTACAAAACAGAAGAAGTGGAGTCAATTTTTGAAATGTACACTTAGGCTCATTTGGACTGTTTTTCATTTTAAAATTTTGGTAAAACAAATATATATATATGATAAAAATATATTGATATGTAAAATGTATATATAAGATATGCAAAAGATCCACAATTAGTTTAATTCTGCTACATGAAATAAAGATAACAAAAATATTTTTTTTTTGGTATAATCCTTATCTTTCGCCTTTTCTTCAACAAGAAAAGTAGAAAATATTTCTAAAAACATTTCCAATTTACACATGAAGCAAAAAGAAGGTAGATAAAATAAGTAAAGTTAGAAGATATAAAGGAAAATATCTATAATTTGTCTAACACAGAACAGCCACTAAATAACAAATAAGAAGTTAAAAAGAAAAAGAATACTTTGTTGAACTTTGGTGTGTAAACACTAAAGTTCATCATTACTCTCTCAATTACTTGAAAGATCCATGATGTAACTACAAATTTATGTTTTTCCAATCTCTATGATGTAGCTAAAAATTTACGCTCTAAATCCAACCAGTCTAACCTTGCTTAAAGGCCATTAGATAAGAATTCTTCAAACTGAATGCTATGATATTTTTGGGTGTGGAGCATTGAAATCGTTAAATAAATTAGAAGTTTTTTCATTTTTTTTTTAACAGCACTTTATGAAAAGATTCACTCATCTCATGACACCCTCAAGCTGAAGCTTTTGTAGGCTGATGAGAACCCTTTTGTTATTGAAGGAATGCATTTTTGTATATTCAAGTTTATGATAATGTACCTAATGGAGATAATGTATTGTAGCATGGGGGTGGGCAGCAATTACCATTAAATTATGAAAGAATAACACTTGGTGAGGAGCATTTTTTTGACAAAACAGCATTTGGTGTTTTTGAACTCTTGGAGAGTGTTTGTATCTTTGTAATGTTTTTAAATGTATACAATAGTTAGTGGTTTTAAAATGGTAGTAGCTCAGCAAGTTTGTGACAGACTATTCAGATCAGTAACAAAGTGCAATCTGATACAATAAGATTTGATTCAATAAGGGGATTACAATTGATTCAATAAGGGGATTAATGAAAAGCATGGTCAACCTAGTTTTAATGTTCCAATTAGATAAGGAGTTATTTTTTGGAAAAGACCTTTTGAAGCTTTTTTGAAATTAATTTTAAATATAATGGTGGAAGAACCATGAAAAAGAGCTAAATTCTGGCTCTTATCTTAAAATTCTAGCTCTAAATTTATTGCTCTTTGTTCAATAAAACCTTGAGAAAATCTGTATCAGAAGTTAAAATATATTTTATTTAAGAAATAAGGGATGTCAAAAAGGAGGGAAAACGGGAATGAAAAATTATGAAAACTACTCTAGAACTTAATAAAAAATTAACTAAAAAAAATAAATGTTCAAAAAGCTAACTTGTATTATTTCGTTCTATAAATTGTTTTATAGTTTAATAATTGCTTTATAGTTTTGTTTCTCAAAAACAAAATAACATTTTTTAAAACTAAGGTTATCAAAAAAATCCTGTTAGTTTTTTAAATTTTTCTGGTAATACTGGTAGTTTGATATTTTAAAATAATGTTTGTTAAAAGTTCTGAAAGTTTAATATCAATGATTGGAAATTCTGATAATTTTGTTCTTAAAATTCTAAATGTCCAAACACCAAACTTTAATTAAAATTGAAAAACTAGTTAAGTTCTAATTACAAAAGTTTACCAATAAAAATATACTATTTAGATAGTGGAAATCCTACATCACCAAAAGTTGTTGCTGATGCTTTTAAACAACCATCCTTCTCTAATGATGTTTCAGATGATAAATATATAGAATCAAAGAACAGAGAGGTTAGTTTTTGTTTATCAATACAACTTCTAGTTCTCAAACCTTTTCCTAATAAATGTTAAAGCCAAAATAACTACTAATAATCTAAACAAAAGGATGAATAAAGCAAGATTAAGGATAGGAAGTTGCAAGTTGGATATTGGAGTGTAAAAATGCAAACAGCGATTCTGAACTCAGATTTAAGCAGAAAGATTTGTTATTGAGGTAAAACTTCCTCACCTGTTTTGAATTGACATTTGTGCAGCTGCACAACTTACTATGCTTAGTAACTAAAATGTTAAACTATATATTTAATAAATCCTTAGTGAACTACAATAATGCAAATAAGATTAAATAATTTTTACATAACAGAACTTCTGCAAAAAAACAGGCTAGTATCATTTTGTTTTTGGTTTGTTGACCTCTCTTCTATTCTGTTTTTTCTCTTCTATTCAGCTGTTTTACGGAAATCAAAAAAAAAAAAAACTAATTTTTATATTTGAGATTTTATTAGTGTAAGTATTACCCGGGTAAATTATCAATTATTTCTCTCTTTAAATTGCATGTTATTGGTAGAATTGGCGCATTAAAATCAAAGCATCAAGGCTATTATCACCTAACCTGTTTTTTTATTTTGGAAAACAACAACAAAGCGGAAAAGATCTTTCTAGTTCTAATGATGTTGGTTGGGTTGCTACTTGTGCTTTGAAAAATTTTTGAGATTTTCAGTACTTGTTTGGTTAGCTTCAAATAAGTTCACCTCTTTCTTAACAATTTTAGATTAAATTTCATCTTTGCTGTTAACTTGATGGAAGCAAGAGCATTGCATATTTCTTTAACTTTCACCAGTTCTTTATCGGAAACCTCAAAACTTGCTCATGCAATCATTCAGATTGTTACTTAACTTTTGCAGCATTTTAATAAGGCTAATCCAATGAGTTTTGCAATCCAAAAGCGAAGGTGTTCATTTTCCTGAAGGACCAGATGTTATGAGGTTGAAATTTGTCATCATTGTTGACAGGGCATGTAAGTAGACAAGACATTAGCACGTCATTGTTATCTTAAGAAGAGGTTTTTCTATTTTTAATTTCATCATTTTGTTATACTCATCTTACATGGTTTACAAAATACATTACAAACACAAAGATAGATTGCATGTGCAAAGCAGGAAAAGTGAATAAAACTAGTTCAAGTTTCATCATGACACCTCTCATCAGTGATTGTTGCTACATTTTGATTGTCTAAGTTTAGTTATACAGAATTTGGTATACACAAGTAAGTGAAATTAACCCAAATTACCTGGGTAATTTAGAAAAAAATTACATGTATAATGCATAAAAAAACAACTCAAGTCAAACCTAATCTAAAAGGAATTAATCATCCTTAAAAAAATAGCCAGAGTTGAATTTTTTGTCTTAACTAAATTTTCCTCAGGATCTCTCTGTAAAAGAAAATGTAAAGGACCTTTCTGATCGAGTATGTGGTTTTAATTTGGATTATCGTGCAGCATATGAAATGTTTAAAGCTACAGCACACATGAAGCCACGAATATCATTAAACCTTTCAGATGAGATAATGTTTACAATTACACATCCTGTAGATGCCTGTAGGTTCTGGGTAATTGACATAGATAAAAAGGTAAATTGTTTTTAAGTAATTTGTTCTATTTCAATAAAGGTTGTTTGAAAATGTTTTTGTTTTTAGCTCATAAAATTTTATAATAAAAAATTTAAGTTTCTATAAGTTTTTAGTAAAGGATTTCAAAAATACTATTGACCTAAATTTGTAATACTATTCATATTTTTCAAAAATGTAAGTGTAGGCTACTCGAACATATAGCAAAAAAGAATCAACCAATTAAAAATTGTGATCATTTGAACATTTTTCATAACTTTAAGTATTTTAGTTTTATGAAAATCACAGTAAATGATTTGTGTTACTAAATTATACTTCATTTACCAACCAGCTGGTTAAGTTTGAAAATTAAAATATACAGCTTTAGTCCTTCATTATAAGTATATAAAGTTCCAAATTTCATTTAATACTAAAAATCCAAATTCCACAACATTCACAAAACAAAAATCAATTATAAACTGCTTGCAATATTTTAGAAGAAACTTCACATATGATAATTGAAGTTGCCACATTTCAAAGGTTTTAAACATTTTAAATAAATAATTAGCTAGTTGTTCTATATGAAGGATGTTGTTTTTATGATTTTATTAGAAATTTAAATAAAAATTGCATTTCTAAAAATAAACATAACCACAATAAGTTGGAATATGAAGAAAAGACTAAATAGCTAAAAAAGTTGTGGAATGGTGCTTTTGGTTCAAACAAAACTCTTATCGAAGCTGTTGAAATTTATAATTCAACCCTAATAAAAGTTATTAGAGTTAAAACACAAATGAAATAAAGGGTAACTTTGGTATGCATAACTAAGAGTTAATTTTTCAATAATTCATTTCTGTATTACACATTTGTGAGACCTGAATGAAGCATTTCAGTTGCAAAAATATCTTACACCACTCAGTAATCTTGGCTAAATGTCTTTTTTAGGTGATACCTTCTAAAAATGTTTATTACCTTAACCCATTTCCACATGGAGTACAAACAATTTGAAGTTAAGGATAGTATGGGTACACACACACTATGATTTTAACAATATATTTTAATGGACTATATTTTTTTAAGTTATTTCCATATTTACTCGTGAAATTTGCTATTAATATTTTTTTATAGCTTATATTTTCTTTTTAAATCAATAAAATGGCATGCCTAGGCACTATATACTGCTAAAAAAAAATGTCCATGCAGTAAGGGTTTAAGTTTCATTATCCTTAAAATTAGAAAACATTAACAAATTCCTCTAACTTTTTTTAAAGACTTGTGATGAAGAAGGGAATGTTCATTATCAGACAGATTTAGTCATTTGTCACTATTTAAATTCACTTTTTATAGCGAAATGAAAATGGTAATAGTTGATTTTATGTTCAAAATAAAACAAACTTTATAATTCACTGCAGTAATTTTAATACAAGTAATTTTGGTTGCAATACTTTCAATTTTAGTTTCAGAGAATTATAATTTGTAATTTTCTGAAGAACAATCTAGTGAAATTCTAATTTGGTGGTTGATAATTTGATAATTACGCAGACATTCTCATTGATTTTGAAGTATTTTTTACATTCTTTTCTTTAGGATGCTCTTCATAAGCTAGCTGAAATTGAGAGTAATTTAGCTGAAAATATTTCTAAGACTAAAAAATGTACACAACTTCCTCAACCTGGAGAATGTGGTTTTGCACTTTATTACGAAAATAAATCATGGTACAGGTATTAGTTATAAAAAACTGGAGCTATTTTTAGGTTTTAGCCTTATATAGGTGAGCAATTTATTTAGTACAAGTACATAAGTTTTTCCCTAAAGATGATTTTAAAATAGGTAAAAAAAAAACCCTTTCAATTATCAACTTAGTTCTAAATGTGTTTTGTATTATTTTTAGCCTATCAACATAATATTATAAGCACTATAAAGTTCTTTACTTCAAAATATTTTCATTTGTTTTTTCTATCTACAAATAAAGCATATATTTGAAAGGAAAACATTTATCTGTCTTTTGAGCCTGAAGTTTTATATGCTTAGATGTTGGATAATGAAGACAAACTCAGATCGTATGGATATTGAAGTATTTTGGTGTGATTATGGAAACACTGGTGTGGTTTCCATAGAAGATTTCAGAACAACTTACAATAATGATATATGGTCACTTCCTCCCCTTGCCATCCTTTGCAAATTTTACGGCAAGATGTTTTTTTTATTTCAAAGTAATTTAAGGATTTTGAACATGACAAGAGCTTTTAAACTGAACTTTAAAATGTATTACATTTTTAGCTAGGAAACAATTCTTTATGATTTTGCCTGCAATATTTTTTGTCACTTCTTTATGTTTTTGGCTGCAATATTTTTTGGTCACACTTAACAATCCATTCTATTATTTCAAACTTCCTTCAAAATTGGATTGTCTTTGAGTAAAACTTTGAACTTATTTGCGAGTTAATAATAATTGTTAGAGAGTTTTTATTTAAATTGTTATAAATAATTGAAAAATTTATAAAATGAAATATAAAAATTATTATCCTAATTAACTACAACATTTCAGCAATAAAGCAATCAAAATGACTGGAAAAACTATTGATAATATGACAAAATTTAAAATCATAGCAATTAATGAAAAAACTACAACTATCAAAAAAACATCAGAAAGCAAGAAAAAAACTGGTGTTTAGCTCATAAAACTCAGTCTAACAGCATGTGGCACAAATTTCTTTTCAGCGATGAAATGAACAAAGAAAAAACCGAGTAATGCTGGGAAGAATGCCACATGAAAAAATTTAGATATTGGATAATTATTTGATACCTTCTATTAATATTTTCCAAAAAGACATAAGAATTATCTTTAAACAAGATAACGCTCTATGTCATACTACTACGATTTACTAGCAATCGTTTAAAGTAAACAACATTAGAATCATGTCTTGGCCTGCCAATTGTCCAGATTACTTAGAGAATTTATGGTCTTGCTTAGGCCACAATCTTGGTAAAATTGAAATAAAAGATCTGGACCAGCGGAAAAAAAAAGAACAAAATTACTGAATAATGTTCCAAAAGATGTTACTCAAAATTAAGTGAATTCCAAAACAAAACAAAATCGTTTAAAAGTTATAGGATTGTCAACAAAATATCAATTTCATTTTTTTTTTTTTTTTTGATTTGTTAATTTTGGCCACATTTTTAAAGTATCTAATTTCAAAATTATGTTCTACAATAACATGATGGATTGTTAATAATGGACAATACTTTATATATTTTCACTTTTATGGATACTGGGATTGTAAAGCGTATACTTTTTGGATTTGTACTTGTTTTTTAATGCAAATAAGTTCTTTTAGCATTTAAATGTATTCTTTTGAACTCATTTTAAATGATAAAATCAGTTTTCCAGATGAATAAAAGGCCACCTACCATCAATGAGTAGCTACCAAAGTTTCTTCCCAAAAAATATGTTGTTTCTTTTTCATAGGTTACTCTAATAGCCATTGAATGTATCAGGACCTTTTTTAAATTGACCTTTTTTAAAAAATTAAAATGTTTAAAAAAATTGATTCTTTACAGGTTATGAATGTAATCTTGATGATGAAAAGCGTCATTTTGGTGCTATGCGAGTATCTGATCTTATGATGGGTAATGTTTTTGTTGCAAAAGTCATCAAAACTTCAACATATTCACAGGTTAGTAAAACAATCAAAAAGTTGTTAAAATGTGTTTTAATATATAGCATATATTATATAATATAGCATATATTATATAATAGCAACTGCATCTTTTGTGTCTTTTTTTGTGCATGTTTAGAGACAGGCAAAATTCATGTTTATATATATATATATATAAAAAGGAAAACCACGAAAAGTGCACAGCAACAAAAATGCTAGATTCTCAATAAGAATGTGTATTTTGTTGCTGTGCACTTTCTATGGTGAATTAAATAAGTTAAATTGGTTAACTATAATGTCATTGATGTTATTTAGCCTCATATTGTGGAGTTGGATGATGTCAAGTCATGTGGTGCAAGCAGTGTTGCTTCTACTGAACCTGTTGTTAGTTGTCTAATGGAAGAAAAATTGATTAAAAAAGTACCATGCAAATCTGATAGTGTTAACAATGAATGTGGCATATATGTTAACAATTCAGGTTGTTATAAAATTTTTTAGTAAGATCATAATATTGCCTGTATTATGAGTTAAATTAAAAAAAAAAAAGTTATACAAACTACTCGAACTAAATGTACAGCCATTATGATTTGCAATTACATTTTACATGTTGGCAATACATTTACTTTTTTCAGCAATTATGATTTTTTTATTTCTTTTCTTTATGAAAAAGGAATTAAATAAAGTTAAGTAATTGAATTAACTTATTTAAAAATTAGATTGATAGTAATAAATTAAAATAATCAAATTATTTGAAAAAACTTAATTGTAGTTAAAAAAAAAATTATCTGTAAAAACATATTTAAACAATAGTTCTCTAAAACTTGTGTAACTAAAATATGCATATGAATAGTGGTTAAATTTTTTTTTTAATGAAAAATGCACTTGAATTTAAAAGTTTATTTTGACATTTTCTTACAAGTGTTTTTTTTTTTTTTTATAGTTTAAAGTAACTATTTAATGTAATTGTAAAGAAATATGAAGAAAGAAATTATATAAAGTAAAGTTAATTGATCTTAAAAAAATAAAACTATTAGATTATTTCATTGCTTGATGCTTATAGTTTTATTTCAAAGCTGCATAACAGGTACATTTTAATACTTACTATATTAAACATTACATAGGCAAATGTAACTACATAAATCTGTTTTAAAAAACACATATTTTACCCCCCCCCCTCTCCCTACCTACATTATAGAAGAGGGTGTAATTGAAGTATTTAAAGTATTTGTGATTAGATTTTTTTTGGTATTATTGTTCTTTAACATATTTACCTGTTTTCAATAATAAGGTAGCATCTTTAATGAGAAGCATTATGGCAATAGATGATACTTAAAAATTTGCATATGGTCATAGCCTCATATTTTACAGGGGAAAGTGCAATTAGAGAAAAAAAAAGAGTATTTTGAGTGCTTAAGCTGTTTATTTAGCTATATTTCAATCAAGTTTCTTTATATAGCTGCTTTTTAAATTAAGTTTGGTGCTAAATCATTTTTTTTTTTTGAAAAAATTGATTTAATACCAAGCTGGTTCAACAAGGCATTTCAGAAGAGGTTTCTTTATTTTCCAATGCATTACATATTTCTGTTGTACAATTAATTGAGATTTTATGCTTTCCAGTTGGCTCGACAAGCAGTTTCTTCTCAATAAAACTAATCCCAGCAGCTGGGATGAGTTTTACACTTGCAGGATTTTGAACAAATTAATTTGAGTACTATTTAACTAGAGTATCTAGTGTTTGAGTGATGTAATTAGGGTAGAAAACATATTTGCCATTGGTTGTGATGTGACCAACAGTAAAATAAAGTTTTTTATTCATTGATGTTTTGGTTGTGCACATGTTTTGATTTTCATTTTATTAATCTGTCTAAAATCAAATACACAAGATAAAAAGTTTTAAAAAGTTACAAAATATATATTATCTGAATCATAAGTGCTAATTACAATCACATTTTGTTTTTGCACAAAATGCAAGTTTTCAGGTACCAACTGTTAAATGATTTTTAGTGTTAATGATCTTTTTAATACTTAGTGCCTCAACTTTTTATTTTTTGTTACAGAGGATTTACAGTTAAGTAAACATTTTACTAATGCATCAATGTTTCAATATGAAAATGAGAATCTTACTGTCGGAATGATATCAGAGGTAATTTTTTAAAAAAGTTTTTAAATTAGTTTTGAACTTGACTGTCATTTTTTTAAAAACAAGGTTTTACGGGGTGAAAGTTGAGTAAAAAAACTGATAAATATATTTTGATTATCAAATCATTTGTCTTGAAAATGATTTCAGGGAGTTATAATCTTATAATTGATATGTAGCATAACACTGCATCACAAAGTATTGATTTTTGAGTAATACTCAGGTTTTTGACCTATTAAAATATTATCAAAGATTATCTGATTAAATTTTTTCTTAGTATTCAAAATCATATTTTGTTTGTATTTAAACTTTTAGTCTCATTAAGATTCTGCTGTTCAATGCCAAAAGGAAGCAAGTGACTAATTTTTGAAAAACACTTTATTTTTAACTTTGGAAGCAACTGACACAACCTAGTATATTTAAAAGTTGTTTACTGTGTTCCTATTGGAAGAAATTGCAAAAAGAAGCTAGTAATAAGATGATTTTGGAAAAACAATGGTAAAAGGAAGTAAGTGCGATTCAAAGTTTGTCAGGGTTTTTTGTGTTAATTTTCCAAAAACATGATACTAATAAGACTGGTATTCATTTTGTGTAATCAAGACAAAAAGTGAACAAGCATTTGAAAACACATTATTTAATGTTCAAAAGAAAATTTAAATTCAGCTGCACATGTATCATTATTTGAGAAGGCTTCAGATCTCTTCAAAGATCTTTTTGTCATATCCTGTTTATCTATTGCTTTTTTAAAGTTTTTCTACAAATTTCCTAGTGTTACCTTAAAACAGTTCTAATGATTGTTTGGACTTGAGGACCTTCTGTGACAATCATATCAGTATACCTATCATAAACCTTTTCCATGTCACCATTTTTTTTTTCTGTAAGCTATCTCTTAATTGACACAGATTTGTAACTCACTCTGAAGTTTTCCTGTTCTTGCTTATTTCTAGGGGAATTCTTAGTAATGAAGATTCATTAACCACCAATGCAGAAAAAAAAAAAAAAAAAGTAAGAGATGAGGAAGTGTACATCATCTACTCCCACCTTGTTTTTGCAAGAAGAAATGTTTAGAGAAACTAACAGAGAATTCAGTCACATGTAGCACCTCCACTGGATAAATGTAAGCATCACACCCCACCCAACAAAGTAATGTAATAGACTACATAAAGTCTTTCAACCCAGCAGTAAATCATTGTCAAAGAGAGTATGCTCCCAATAGACTCTACTTCCCATCAGAATTGTCTATTAAAGACATGCATAATGATTTCAATTTAAAGTTCCAGGAAATGCAATGTGTTATGAATACTACAGGAAAGAAGCATGTTGAGAGTGATGAATATTAGGCTTGTACTTTATGCAATTAATGGAAGACACATATTGAATCTGCAAGGATCAGTATTTTTTTCATTACTTTCATTAGATTAACAGAGTTCATTAAAAATCTGACTTTGATTTGGGTAATGAATAACAATTTACTTATCTATTGAGATACAAAAAGGTCATTGTGCTACTCTGACCTCCAGGTGTAAAAACATCTGTTTTTTGCAATTATTTGATTTATTTATATTTGAATTATTTTGATTATTTTTGATTATTTTTTATCCTCTGATTGTCTTCCAACAAAAATGTGTTAAGTCCTCAATGCAGGTTGAGGGGGGTGTTTCAAAAAGTTCAACTCCAATTTATGGATAGCAATGATTAGGGGGTCTTGAGTTTATGTTCTTCTCAAAATTCCAAAAATGTCACTTCCTTTTGTTAATGGACAGTAGGATTAAAAGATGAAGAATTGAAGGGGAGGAGGGGTAAATATGTATACAGTCAGAGAAATAAGTATCTGAACAAAAGATTTTTTTATGGAAAACAAACTTTGTCAGGTTTTTTTCAGAAAAACATGTTTTTGATAAATACTTTTACAATTATTCTAAAAGCAAATTTAATTACGATTTTATATAGCAAAAAATTAATCAACAGTAATTAACTTGCATTGCTAAAATTTAATGATTCCCAAAGGAGTGTTAAAACTTCAACAAAAAATAATTATCCAAAATGTTGTTTTGTAAATGATGTTTTGAAATTGATTATTAAAAAAAGATTTTAAATTAATAGTTTTAGAAATATTGTTGTTTTACAATGAGTAATTTTTTATAATTGACTGATATTTTTTAAAATTCATTTGATTTACCATTGATATCATCAAGTATGGGAGTTAAAATCAAGGAATGGTCCCAAGCTCAGCGCAATTTGGTTATTGACTTGTTCAAGCAAGGTAAAACATTTAGGTCAATAAATAAAGCAACTGGAATGGCATTAGGAATCATCAGCAATCTGATTAAAAAGTATAATATGTTTGGATATGTGCAAAATCAGCCAAGATTCAGAGCTAAGCGTAAAACAACATCAAGAATAGATTGACAAATTGTCAAGATGGTGCAAAAAAATGCTTTTTATCAGCACCAAAAGTGTCAAGCCTCCTTGAGAAAGATTTTGGGTTACAAGTGAGCTCATGTTCTATTTGAAATTGATTGAAAGAAAGTGGATTCAAAGCAAGAGTTCTGCGCAAGAAACCTTTCCTTTCAAAAATCCATCGAAAAGAAAGACTTGCATTTGCTAAAAAATATGTAAAAATATGCCGGTATCATTCTGGAGGAAAGTTTTGTGGACAGGTGAGTCAAAGTTTAATCTTGTGAAGTCCAATGGAGCTCAAAAAACATGGAGAAAAAAAGGTGAAGCATTCACACTCAGTTGTGTTTGAGGCACAGTAAAATTTAGTGGAGGCAATGTTATGGTATGGGGATCGATGACTTGGAAAGGAACAGGAAAACTGGAGTTTATTGATGGAATTATGGGCTCAGATACGACAAAGAAATTATTTGAATCGATGCCATGTTGAGTTACGGAAGTCATAAAAGCTAAAGGCGTTCCAACCAATATTAAAAAGTTGTAAAAATAATTACTCAGAGAAGCGTTAATCTTTAAGTCTTAATCTTTAAAATTTTGTTTGGATACTTATTTAATGCTAAAAAATTGCATAGTTTAAAATGTATCTTAATTTTTTATCAATTAAATATTATTATTGATATTTTTTTTTTGTATATTGAATTCGTAATAAAATTTTCTTTCAGAATAATCATTTTTTTATTTCTGTAAAATTTTTTTTTTTAAATAACCTGACAAAGTTTATTTTCCATAATAAAATGTTTTGTTCCGATACTTATTTCTCTAACTGTAGAAAAAATAAATATAGAGTAGAGAACTTAAGCTTAAGCAAAAAAAATTGTTAAAGTGATCATTAAAGTTGTTTACAAAAAAAGAACAAAAAGATAATACAGAAAAAAAATCATTTAGTAATTTTTAAAAAACTATTCAATATTTAAAGTATAATTGTTAAGCTTTCTTTTATAGGTTCATCACCCTATGTTTTTTTACATACAAAATGGACCATTGGAAATTCGAACTGAAATTGAAACTTTATTACAAAATCAAATTCTGAAGGTTTCTTACTTTACTTTTTAGTACAAAAATATTAGTTTTTACTATTTTCTTAAATATATGTCTGTTACATTGAAATTATTATCCCGGCTTTGTAATGCATTCAGAAAAACAGTTAAAGACAGTGGCCGAGGGTGTTGGTGTAAAGGCCGAGGGTGTTGAATTATTCCCAAGAACAGCACCTTGAAAACCAATCATTTAAGTCCCAAATTAAAGTCACATTTATAAGATTAATGCATATTCAAGTCACACAATTCTATTGTGTGACTTAAATTTGTGTTCAACTCCACTTTTTATGTGTTCAACTCCACTTGTTATGCAAAGTTCAATTTGCTTATTTGTTAAACTTATAGATAATGTTAAACTTATCCCATTCCAGTAACCAAATAAAAATCAATGTAAAGGTTAATTTAATGAAAAAATACAAGAAAGAAAAACAGCAAATCCCCAAATGTTTTACTACTTTTTACCAATATAAATATAGTTAGTCAGGTCATACTTCTAGGAATGCAGTTAGAGTTATAAATAAGTGAGCAATGCTCATAGTTTTCTTTACATTCATCTCTGCACTTGTCATTGTTATACATTTCACTAGCAAAAAATCACTCTTCGTTGTTTGCCTTTACTTTGATTATCTTTCCCATGAATTTTGTGAAAGTACTAACATTTAAAATATAATTTCTTCCCTGAAATTTGTATTTCAAATCTGTTATGTATATTGGAAGTAATGATAGCATCATAAAAACTGACAGATATTTATTGATAGTTGATGATAATTGATAATACCATTATAGTTGGTAACAACTAAACAATAAAAATTAAACTTTAACTTTTGGCATTTGGAAAAACTATTTTAGAAAATCAATTTACAAAATTTATTTTGGCAAAAAGTTTTTTAAGTTAAATAAGTGCAAAAAAATGCAGTAAGTTGATTAAACACCAATTGAATTTAATGTACTACATTTTCTACCTAAGTCTTCATTGTTACACCAATATTGTGAAAAATATGTTGTGTCCATATACCAGCTTACCTGTATTTATTTCAAATATACTTATTCCAAGACCGGAAAAAACCCAGCTTCTTTAAAAAATATTACCTGGTTTTTTTATTTTTAAGGTTTTTTTTTCTTAGGGTTCGTCATTTATTGTAACGCAGTTTAAAAAAACTTCACTCGAGTACTCAATAGCTCATTGATTAGAGTAATTGTAATGAACTCCAAAGAAAGACAACTTTGTTGGTACTTAAAGTTTCATAATGGCATCTTTAGTCACAATATGTAATTTATAAAAAGATTAAATTTAGTTTGTTTTCTTTGGGTTTTATTTCAGTTTGGTTTTTAGTTTCACCATTTAAAAGAGCAACAGTTATAAAAAGTCAAAATAATTTTTAATTTTTAAAGTAGTAATATTTTCTGTTAAATAGTATTTTTTTTAAAAAAAAAGGTAGCTGCATGCAAAAGCATTTTGCCTTCAATAAACTGGCTCACCTCTTCAAGCAACTTGATACACAAAATTTATTTATAATTGAAACCTAAACATCAGTGGGCATGTGAGTTTTTCAGAGAATTACAGCTATGTAATCCAAGTTGAAATCTAGAGTTTTCATTGAAATAACTTTCAGTGCACATTACATACAGTTGTACTATACTATAATATTAACAGTTTATTGGCTAGCAAGTTGTTTTGCAATATCTCAGATGACTTGAAACATGAGCTACAAAATGTTACATCAAGACCGAAATATCACAGATAAAAAAAAACAAAGTATTTTTCAGAGGGTTGTACTGGCCAACAAAAGGAAACAAAATCATTAAATTGATTTTGATATGAAAGCACAATTGAACTTTGCAACAAGCCATGGTATCTGCATGTGATAGTATGAGAAGCATATTGAAAAGAGTCAAAATAAAATCAAGTCTTCAGAGACTACTAGATATCTAGAGTTTAGAGCCTTTCCAAAAGCTTGAATTTTGAATATTGCATTTTTAAAGAGATTGCATACTGTACTTTCTAAAAGAAATAAGTTAGGAATATTTTAATTAGCTATGACATGTTGTGTACCATTCCAGGAAGCCGAGTATTTGAGCGGAGTATTTGAATTCAATAAGAAAAATATTAGTGAATTGGTAAAAAGTTCAAAATATGAATAATAAATAGCAATATATTTAAATTATATTCTTGCACGCTCATGGGCCTGCACGATCTTTCAATCAGCCACAGTTTAGAAATAAATATATTTACCCATGAACCACATTCAACAAGCACTGGTTAAGCACGTTAATATACAGTTAAAGTAAAAACTTCGATTTAGTAACAAACAGATTTTACAGTCTGAACAAAAATATTTGAATAACTTGTAAATAAAATATTCCTGCATTTAAAATAAAAAATTTTCAAATTTGAATTTTTAAAAATATTTTCCCAAATTGATTCTTATTTTAGTCATAAATTAATCTGTTTAAAAGTATTATTACATAAAGTCAAATATTTCCCTAAAGTATAGATGACATCATAGCTTTTTAAACAGCACCTACTAAAGCAACTTAAAAGAAAAAGTTAAAAAAATTTTTTTTTTAAATCTTGACAAAACAGTGCAAAACCTTGTGAAGACAAAAGTAAAGATACTTTGCCAATAACCTAATCACTTTTTAATTGAAATGTTGCTAACCATTATAAACAGATTCCCCATGAAAACTGATTCTAAATGCATATTTCATTCCATTACTTTTGGATAAATATATACAGATATATTTGTTTAATTTTGTAAACTGGGCTTAAATGGGGTATTTAAAAGTTAAATATTTTGAGAACCACTTTGAATCAGATATCCCAATCTCTCCAGATTACTTTTTTCATTGATTTTTTCAACTGTACCATTTTTTAAAAAAATCAAAGAGGTATGGTTAAGCAATGTCATGGAGTTGACATGGAATTACTAAAGACTAAATGTATTTACCGCTAGTCTTTAATCCCATGTTAACTCAAAATTATTTACTATACATAGATTATTTATTATACATAAATTATTTATCTTGTACAAAAGAAAGAGTATCTAATAAAGTTTATAACAAAATATATTTACAGGATTATAGAATTTTTTTTGCTGAATATATTTTTGTAAACTATGTTAATACTTTAAATAAAAATTATAAAAAAAAAAATCAGTTTTAATTTTAGTCTAGTAAGAATTTTAGTATATTTTTTGTGTTCATATCTAAGAGTATTTATTTGTAAGAGTTTGTTTAATAATCTGCCTAGCTTTATATTTACAGAGGTCTATTGGTACATGTACTGGTTTTCCACCAGTACACATTATAATAGACCTCTGTAAATTAGTTTTTGTGTCTATTTTCATTCAACAAAGTAAGATGAACTTAAAAGTGCTGAGGATGGTTAGTCCTCATCAACAAGTTAGCAACTTCATACATTTGCTTTGTCCTAGTTTAAAAACTGCTACAAAAAAGCAAGTATTTTGAAATTCAAAAAAAAGCTACATCAGCCAATTTATTTCCTTCACATCAATAGTATATTTTTCACTTAACTCAACTTATTAAAGCTAGGTTGTGATTGCAGCAAGTTTAATTTATTTTGTTACCTGTTGAAACACTTTTTCTGTGATAATTTTGCAAGAAATATTTCCTTTAGCTGAACTTTGAAGTTTTTTTTAACTATTTTTACTGTTAACAATTTATTGTCATATTTGTGTTTTTTTCTCTTTCCTATAGAGACAGGATGTGCAAATTTTTTCACGTGATTTTTCTTGCTTGGGGTCTTCCACTTAAACTTTTACATTTATTTACTTTAACAAAAATTTTAATTTAAATATCAATTTTATAAAATAAAAATGGTTACCAAGTAAATAAGTTACTTGTACTAGTATAAACAATAAGTAATACTAGACTAATGATATAGCATCTATTCACAAACATCCTGCTTCCTGCAAACTTCCTGCTCAAGTTATTACTTGCTATCATGTGGTTCATAAAATATTTTGTGTTTGCAAATTTAAAAAATACGGCACAGATGTTACAAAGTATTTAACATCTGTGGCATCCCTACATTTGAATTACTCCCTCTTTCCCAAGATACTATTTCAATTTCACAAAAGTCTTAGAATAGAAATTGAAACAGTATTTTGGGACGGAGGGAGTATAATTTAACTTAAAGTAATTTACAAAACCACAAGTATTTGACAAAAAGGAATTTTTATGATTTTACCGATATACCAAACCTAAAACAGCTTAAAATAATTTGAATTAATTTAAAGTCATTTTACTTTTTCCTGATATATTTTCTATAAATACTTTGTAGTTATGGTTACTAAAAACATTTTAGATAAAAAGTTTTTGATTGTTTCCTTGTCTTTTTTCTTTCAGCCTGCTAGGAAATTTACCAAAGACAGTTTACTAATTTATGCTTGCAACTCAAGGCGAAAGCGAGTAATGGTATTGCAGCAAGTAGAAAATAATGAGGTATATTCAAATATTTTAAAAAGAATCTTACTTCATGCATTTCATAAAAACTCAATGTTATTCAAGTTTTACTGCTAATATTATTTATGACAAGAAATTCTTTTCAAAAAAATTGCAGATTGATATTCTTCATGTGGACTATGGGATAAGAAAGCAAGTTGAAGCATCTTCTTTATTTGAGATAAGTCAAGATTTACTTGATAAGCCTTTTCAAGCAAGACCAGCATCTTTAGCAATTCCTGAAGGCTTAACTTTCCATGAAAAAGCAACGGAGTTTCTTAAAAGCTTGTTAAAAACTGTAGGTTTTTTTCTTCTCTTTTTTGTTAAACTTGAAATAAATGAAAAATAAATAAAAAAGGCTGTTTAGATAATCTAAGGATTGTTTTAAGATGCTACTTGAGTTCAAGCTCAAGTAGAGTTTCAGTAGTACTTTTTCTGTACTATAATTATTATAACAATATAATTGTATGTATAAAACTGTATGCATGCATGCAAACAGGAAGGCAGGATAACATACCATGCATACAATTACAAAATTGCATGCATGCATGCATGCATGCATGCATGCATGTATGTATGTATGTATGTATGTATGTATGTATGTATGTATGTATGTATGTATGTATGTATGTATGTATGTATGTATGTATGTAGGAGTGAAGGGATGTAGGGATGTAGGTAGGTATACATATGCATGTATGTAATCTATTCAAACAATCAAATTTAAATGGTCTGTCAAGGAGAGTTTTTTTATTACTTTCTTTAGCCCATTCGAATAAATGTGATTAATGAAACTGAAACTGGGAAAGTCGATGTTGAATTATTTTCGATAGACATGCAAAAGAGTTTTACTTTGGAAATGCTGCGTACTGGATTGATTTGTAGTAGTGTTAGCGAAAAAGCTATTTCAGGTCAATCGCTTAAGCACACTAAAACAGGTATCTCGTTGTTTTTTTTGTGTGTATGTGTCCATATTAAGTTCTTTGGATATTTTCACCAAAATGTTTTAACAGCCCCTTTAGTTAAAGTGTTTTCTTACAGTTAAGAGTAGTAACTTAAGTCTATCTGGCGAAAACCAAGATGTTATCTCAGTGAATGACTCAAAAAATAACAAAATCGAGCATGTTACCAATCGGATAAAAAGTTCTTCTGATGGTCCAGTTAAACGCTGCACATCGCCTACATATCCACCTCCAGATACAGGTATCTTGTATTTTTTATGTACATGTGTGCTTTTTTCCATATTAAGTTCTTTGGATATTTTCACCAAAATGTTTTAACAGCCCCTTTAGTTAAAGTGTTTTCTTACAGTTAAAAGTAGTAACTTAAGTCTATCTGGCGAAAACCAAGATGCTATTTCAGTGAATGGTTCAAAAAATAACAAAAGTGAGCATGTTACCAATCGGATAAAAAGCTCTTCTGATGCTCCAGTTAAACGCTGTATATCGCCTACATATCCACCCCCAGATATTCTATTATCTAATCGAATTAATTTTGAGCGTCCGGAAGTAAAAATTCAGCCAAACCAAGTGATATTAGGGGTCGGAAAAAATCGCGATGTCATTAAAGTTAATTGTATAACAAAGAAGCTTGACGAAGAGGACGTGGCTGCAGTTATAGAAAAATTTAAACGAGAGAAAACCTCTTATTTGGAAATGTTGAAATCTTTAGAAGAGCTAGTAAGGATGCCTGACGAATATATTTACGAGACTTACAAAGAGAAAAAAAAGTATAAGCTACAGCTTATGCTAAGGTGAGTTTTTTTATCCAATCAAATTCTGTATATATATTTTTCAGATTATATTACTATTTAATGGAGAAAATGTTAAAACGATATAGCTGCATATAAGGTTTTATGCATAATTTATGCATAATTAGTAGTTTTTTTAGTAATTAATTTTATTGACTTATTTAGCATTAAAGATCTCAATGTGCATATGAATATTGTCGATTCGGAGTATAAAAGATTTACTTCGGAGATAAACGATTTACTATCCAAAGTATAAGTCAATACAGAGATAACTCTAAACATAAAAGAACCATGTAAACATTTTAATGCTTATGCATTTTACTTTTAATAGAAATTATTGGGTTTTAGATAAATTTACACGACTTATTTTCCTTTGATTTTAATTTTCGATATCTTACGCGGAACATTATTGGCGTAGTGTGTAACGTCGATATGAAAAGTCTAATTGGATTTATTAAGTAATTTATCAAAATTTTTAGGAAATTTTTTTAAAAAAAAGCATAAGTAACTAAGTAGACTAAGTGTTGAAAAAGAGGCTGTGTTGAAAAAGAGGCCTTTGCAATTCGTTTGTTTTGTTGTTGATTGATTGTAATTAGATTTCATTGTAATCATGTGTAACTTTCAATAACCAAACAAAACCAAAACACATTTTGGTTTGAAAATTCTGGTATCGATGAAACTCTTACGAAGTGACAGTGAAAATTTGAGAAATCCTGACGCTTTAAAAAAGCTGGTGCAGTTGTGCTTAGAAACGAATGGAGCAAGAAAAAAAGATAAATAATAAAAAATTGGGAATTTAAAAAAAATTCCTTCATTCTGGAAATGTCAAGGATTGAGTAAAGAAGAATTATGGGCTTGAAGTGGGTAGCATAATCATTAGGAGACTGAATGAAGTTGATTTGATTTGTTGTTTTTAGCGCAAACCCTTCGTTACTAAAAAAAAATTTAAATCCAGAATTGATTGGTCAGGGAACATCAGAATAAGGAATTGGGTGGATTATTTTCTGGAGCGATGAATGTAAGTTCAATCTACTTGGATCTGATGGTAAACGTCGCGTATGGCATCTGCTCCAGAAACAGATCAAATCGAGACTTGCAAATAAATACGTTATCTAAGATCAATACAACGTTTTTATGAATTGGGCGAGAGAGGTCTGTTGTTGCTGAAAGTTGAGCAAGAAATCTGACAATTCTTAAATAAAAAATACTTAAAGATTTGAAGAAAAAAGTGATGAAGTCGAGAAAAGTGATATTGTTCTCTATTCTTTTCAAGTGTAAGCTGTAGGATGTCATAAAGCTCTCTGGTTTGATATAAATCTAAGTAATATTTTTGTGTTGTTTGTATTTAAAAAAAAAATTTATTCTAGTTCCAATTTTATTTACCTTTGAACATCGCGCAGTTAAACTTGAACCGTGCTTTAAGTGGCTGCCGTAAGATAAGAACTGTCCTGTGCACCAGTAAATGTTTGGATGTTAAAGATGTCATAAAAAGCTGCATACTGAAGTCATCTTCAGGTACATCCATGGGATCGAACAGAAATTGTTAAAAAAAACCTGACCATCAATTCCGATTAATATTTATTCAAGGGATTTCGCTGAATTTGGCATAAGCTTGAGACAATTTTAATTCATTTACAGGGTGCAGCAGAGATTCGCGAACTTTTTAGAATATTTCTTAAAATGAATTTTTAAAACACTAAAAAACTATATTCATGGAATATTAATAGGGGAAAAGTTGAAGATAAATACTTTTCCCACCTTAACATTCAAATTAGTTTCCTTTTTTTTGATCACTACCTCAAGCCTAGGGCGGAAGGACTGGCAGGTGCTTATTATACAGTCCCTTGACATTAATTTCCCAGCACGGGTAATTGATGACTTTAGTGACTTGACACTTAAGTGGGCCTTTTTGCAAGCCATACTCTCAACTACGCTCCACATACTATAGTTAAAGGGATTCAGGTCAGGACTGGATAGTGGCCAAAAGTGTTTGGGTCAGAAATTAGCCATATTGTCCTGAAGATATTGTTGAGTTTTTCTAGATCCATTACAAGGTGCATTGTCCTGTTGAAAGATGTAGTTGTTTTCTGGGAATGTCTTCTTCAGCCATGGCACCACATAGCGTTTTAGTAAGCTAATATACACATCAGAGGTAACGTTTTCTTTCTCGTTGTGTGGATTGGTGGACATTTCTCTCCATTAGAAGCGATGATTCCTAGCATCATGATGGACTGAGGGTGCTTGGTTTGATACACAGGTGGTGCTTTGTTACTCTTCTGCACAATGAATCTGTCATTACACCTATCTATCACATAGTCAACACTAAAAAGTTTTTTATCTGAGAAAAGATTAATTGTTGACGAAGCATTACTTTTTAACTGATTCAGAAGTTTCTTTGATTGCTCCAATCGTATAGTATTTAGTATTTCTGTCAAAAGTTGACATGAAGGTCGGGCCACATTGACTTTTCCAAGTGTTTTTAGAGTTCTTCTGACTGTCCTCTCATCAACATTGAACAATTTTGCTGTTTTTCTGATGGATACAGTAGGATTCTTTTCAGCATGCTTTTTAAGCTTTTCTGTAAACTTTTTATCAACTTTTTGTTCACTGGAGAGGACATTTTGGCTCTCTCAGCACTGTCACGTTTTTTTCACTTTGTAAAATGTAGTTTTAGACACTCCAGAAACTAAATTTTATTCACGCGGGTTTCCCTGCACGTGAAGTGATTAAAGCTTCGGTTCTTTTGGCTTCCATTGTAAAACTTTTAACTAAAATGTTTTTTATTCACAATTTTATTAAAACCTAAGACAGTCATTAGGCCGGGTGAATAAAAATGAGCAATTGCTTTTACGCAGTAAAAAAATTTACGCAGTAAATTGGTCAGCTTTAAGTGAATAAAAACTTCAACAACTTTTCTTAAGTTTTTATTCACGTAAAATTGAGCAATTACTGAGTAAATTGCTTACCTTTACGTGAATAAAAATATGAGACGAACTGCTGAGGTTTTTGTTCACGTAAAGCTGACCAATTACTGAGTAAAAGCAATTGCTCATTTTTATTCACCCGGCCTATTGAACATTAATCACAAAAACAAATTGCGGAAGTATTTTATTTTAATCACAAAACCTAGCCAAAAATTGGTTTGCGAATCGCTTCCGCATCCTTTACAATGAATAGGTTTAATAAGACATAATTCCTTTTTATCAACACCACAATCTAAATGAAGAAATTAAACAAAAACATGCGTTCTACTTACCGTGAGTGCATGCCATTATGAAAAAACAACATCTTAAATTTTTCAAGGTCTCCACAGCAGCATTAAATTGAGTGCACATCATTACATGAATTTTAATTTAGTCTTAATCAGGGTATTATACCGTTTTACTGAAATAAAATTACAATAACTATTGCATTGTTTTGATAAAAACGATTACAAAAACGATTGTAGCGTATTACTTTACATTAAAGTAGAAAAGCTAACGTATTTTAACGTATTTATATTTATCTCTGACGAACTTACTATTATTTTTGCTATTTTTTATTTACGGATTAGCAATATATTGCAAATTTTTTTTTTATACATATTTAGATTTCGCATCTCTATCTTGTTAAATATTTCTAAGCTCTAAATGGCCGCAAAATATTGCCTGTCTGATGATAGCCTTTTCATTTACAGTTGCCCAATTTACCATTCTGGCATCCCTTCCCCCTCCCATTATGTTTCAGTAAAATAAAATCAATCCTTAAATATTAGTTGTACCCTATTTCAAGGGTACAAGGGTATATAGTAGGCAACTATTAAAACATTAAATTTTGACAATAAAATAGTTTTTTTTATTACAAAGCCAATATATTGTTTTTGTATTACAAAGACGAATTACAATGCAAGATTTATTATTATTATAGTGGGTCATTACAATACTTTTTTTTTTCAGATATTGTTATTGTTTTGTAAAGATGAATTGCAATACAATATTTATTGTTATTGTATTACAGAATTACAATAGTTGTAAATCACAAGTGTCGTTATTGTTTCTAAATTAAGTTAATACAATAACAATAATTATTGCTACTGTTACTGTTTTCATTACAATTACAATAGTCCTAACCCTAGTCTTAATGTTTTTCTTTTTAGTAAAAAACTGTTAAATTAAGATAAAAACACCTCTTCAAATCGAATTTATCAAATCAACAATGTAAATAAAAAAAGAAGTCAAAAATTTTAGAAATATTTAACACATAATCGGTATTATTCTTTGATCACCATCGGATTACTTTAGTAACCTGATAAAAAGGAATTGTATGTTGTTATGGATAATTAAACCTACGTAAAAAAAAATTTCAAAGTGTTCCCAGTGTGGGGAACTATAATAGGTTTCCAAGAGACACAAATGAATTCATTTTTTTAGTAACTTTACTGTATTTTACTGTCATTACTGTATTATCATCTGACAGCGAATAGACTATTTACAATACTAACTCTTTTTATATATAATTTCCCATACCCACCCAAAGATCACATAACGGCCTCATCCACAACAACAGTTGATATTTTACAGTGGAAAAATCCTTGAAAAATAATTGGTTTTGCAAGTTACTTAGTGCAAAAATAAAAGGGTTACGGCCAACCGACATTTTTTTTTTGCATGATTTCTTGCTATTATTCTAATAAGAGTCTACAGTGGTATAAAAATCAATATTGTGCCCTCCCAATAGCAGATTACTTCTCCTAATATTCCTGATCCGAAAGAGCGCTATCAAACTAATTATCATAGAGGTTATATATTTTCATACTTGCATTTTGGTAACGCATACCCTCTAATATTACCAATCACAAATAAAATACACACGCAAAATTAGATAACATTTTATGCTGCCACCAGACAATTGTAGTTTAAATAAATTTTTGTTTTAAAAACAATGTTAGTGTTTTCAGAGCAATCAATCCTTGCAATATTCATTGACAATTTTTATAATTACACTGGTCAACAAAATAAAAAAGTGGTTTGTTTCCTGTGATTTTTTTTTGTTTGTTTCCATCTTAACTTGACAAGTATTTTTTAAAACATGGAATCAATTTTTCTCTAATTGCTTTTGTTTTTGAGTTATAGCGAACTAACCACACGTACTATTTTTACTTAGATTTTCGTTTTTTGTTGGACACTAAAATATATTCTCCTGTTGTTTTAGATATGACTTCGTCGAGAAGATGCTTAATCCAGATTGTTTTTATTACATTTGTGGCGTATACATATTTGAAAAATATCGAAAATCTTTATCGAACTTTGTAAAAACTGCGTATTATCAATACTTTAAAATAAAATTTTGTAATTAGGACAAGCCATGGTTTCCTCATATTGCATGCCAGAAATGTGTTGCAGGTCTACGGTTATGGTCCAGTGGTAAAAAGGAATGCAATAAAATTCGTAACACCCATGATTTGGCGAGAACATCGAAACCACCATGATGACTGCTACTTCTGCATTGTGAAAATAAATAGAATTAACCCTGGAAGTCGAAGTAAGTGATCATATCCTAACTTATCTTCTGCTCAACGACCTCAATTAAAGTCACGATAAGTACAACCTAGCAATGATCCAAATCTCTTTGAATCTGATCAAATGCGTCAAGTGAAGACTCTGATCCAGACTACAAATGTAGTCTTTTAGAGCCTCAATAACTAAATCAGAAAGATTTAAATGACTTAGTAAGAGACCTAAGCTTAGCGAAAGAAGTCTCTAAAACTTTAGCGTCTCATTAAAAAGAAAAAATTGGCTTACTCCGGAAACCAACATCATTTCTTATCGTACCCGAGAAGAGTATCGACTAGAGTATTTTTTTCAAGAGAAGGATTTAGTCTTTTGTAACAATGTTTGTGGTATTTTGCAACAGATGGGTTTAAAAAACTACCACCCTAGTGATTGGCGTCTTTTTGTCGGCAGTAGCAAAAGAAATTCAAAGTATGTTTTGCTTCATAACAGTAACAACTATGGACCCATACCTATTGCACATTCGGCAACTTTAAAAGAATGCACAAATGTTTCAAAGGTTATGAGATCTTCCCAAAGTCGTTTATTCAAGAAAATCTTATAACAGATCATTTGGTTGTGTTAAATTGAATTTTTTTAACATACAGAAGCGTGCAAAGTTTATAAACAGCAAACTTTTTCAAGTTTTTTCGTCATAAGTTTTTGACTTTTCACTGAAAATGAATGAAATTTTCAACAATCGTTCCTATAATTTGATTACATAGTGTAATTTACTCAAAAAAATGATAACATACCGAAAGGGAGTAATTCAAGTTTCATTGAAAAAAATGACCATGCAAAAGTTTATAAACAATTCCATGCCCCAATAAGAAAATCAAAATTTCATTTAGAAAAATGTATTTACATTAAAGTTAAATTACTGGAGATAATATTTAACTTAAATTGAATTTTTAAAAAATGGGAAAGTCAAAGGAATCGTCAAGAGAAAAGAAAATTTTTATAACACTTGCTGTAGAGAAGGATTCCTTATAAGCAAATTTTTGAGCTTTATAATGATGTGGCTAAATCAACAATTAGCGTACTAGTTAAGAGATATAGAGACCAAAAGACGCTTGAAAACAAGCATCGTCCAGGCAGGCCGAAGATAACTACATAACATCATGATAGAACTTTGGTTAGAAAATCAATACAAGATTCCCGCAGAAGTGCTGTTGAATTAAATGGCATTTTGAGCAATAATTATGGGGTTAAGTGCAGCATAGATGCTATAAAACGTTTCTGCGTCTGCTGAATTTGTTTAGTACTTGTCCTGCCAAGAAACCAATAATATCATTAAATAATCGCTCAGTCCAAATAAATATGCAAAAGATCGTTTGGATTGGATTTCAAAAGAACGGTCAAAAGTTTTATTCAGTAACGAATCAAAATTTTGTACGTTTGGTAGCAATGGTATCAATTACATGAGACGTCTGAAAGATGAAAGATTTTCTCCTAAGTATCAAATGCCAACAGTTAAGCATTGTGATGGCAATGTAATGCTTTGGGGATCTTTCAGTCATGATTCAATTGTTCACTTCATTGCATTGAAGACATAATGGATTAGAATGTATATTTAGATATAGTCAAGAATGCTATGCAACCGGCAACAATCTCAAAAACTTTTTTTATTTTGAAAAAAAATTACAACTTCGATTTGGGCTTCTCAAAACACAGATTTAAATCCAATAGAACATCTTTGGGAACTATTCGATTGTCAATTGAAAGACGAAAAACCGACCAATAAAAATCATTTATCCCAGGTGCTTTCGTATTTTTAGGCAAATGTCCCCATAGATGTTCTTATCAACTTAGTTGACTCTATATGTTGTTGTTGTTAAGCAATGTTAAAATCTAGAGGCTATCCAACAAAATATCAATGTGGTGTGATCAAAAATTGTGGAGAAATTAGAAATAATTACGTATATACGTATATACGTACATACGTACATACGTACATACGTTCATACGTACATACGTACATACGTACATACGTACATACGTACATACGTACATACGTACATACGTACATACGTACATACGTACATACGTACATATGTACATACGTAAATACGTACATACGTACATACGTACATACGTACATACGTACATACGTACATACGTACATACATACAACATGACTCGTCAACTCTTCATATAAATAAATAATCAAGCGAAAAGAATTGAGTTAAAAACAACAAATTAGAAAAGACGTACACACAGAGACTTATTCAACCTGCCGTTTAAATAAACGATAAAGCGGAAAAAAGAAGAGTTAAAAAACAACTGGGAAAAGATGTAAACGCGAAGACTCGTAAACGATAAAACGAAAAGAAAAAAATTAAAAAAGCTACTGGGAAAAGGCTTATAAACGATGATTCATTAATCTATCACGTAAATAAATGATAAAACGGAAAGAAGAAAAGTTAAAAACAACTGGAAAAAGACGTAAACACGATACTCATCAACCTGCCGTATAAATAAATGAAAAGGTATCGCAACCGGAAAACAAGCAAAAACTATAAAAGCTCAAAAAAAAAAAAAAGTGTTACGGTATATATAGGGAAAAGCCGATTCTGGCGCATTTTCATTTTTGGGTAGGTATTGTAAGACTTTTTCATAATGAGATGAGATTATGAAAAAAGGTTGTGTATGTGTTATTCCATAGTTATTTGATATTATTCCATAATTATTTGATATTATTCTTTGTAGTTGTTTTGGTTGTTCTTCAAGTATGGAAAAAGTTGTTTATATTTTTCTCTCTGCGCATCTCTAATTCTTTGATTATGTTCTTTTTGTCGTTCATCCTCTTGTATTTTTTGGAAGAGGCATCTAGTTTGTGTATCTAATTGTTTGATATGGGTATCTCTAACCATAGAATTAAATTCTTGATCAGTATACTTTTTTCTAAATTCTTCAAAATGTGGGCTTTTTCTAAAGTGATCATAATTTTTGTAGACGTATGTAACGTTTCTGTTTGTTTCTTTGTCAAAAGTTTTAATGGAGAATGTCATTTTTTATAACAAGAAAAAATTTATTTATATCATTTTTAAAAAGTTTTTTTCACTGTATATTTTACAAAATTAAAATCTAGGATTTAAGCAGAAGAAGCGCACGCTCTATGTTTATCCTTACGAAAACCTTTACGTAATGCTTTAATCTTTAATCTATTTCTTTTTTCCTCCTCATCGATGTATTCGTCTTCTTCTTCGTCTTCTTCTTCGTCTTCTTCTTCGCTTTCTTCTTCGCTTTCATATCCATTCCACAAATACCTTATACTCTCATACGTTTCATCATCGATTTCCTCTTCCTCTTCTTCTTCTGAACTATCATCTTCTTCTGAACTATCATCAGACGGCCAAGACCAACTAAATATACTAGATATAGTAGCTTCGTCTAATCTACTAAATATATTAGCTTCGTCTAATCTACTAAATATATTAGCTCCGTCTAATCTATTAACTTCTGGCTGATAATAAGCAGACATAGGAGGCCAACTATTATTAAGTTCTTCATCATAATCATAATTATATAGTGGATGATAAATATAATCGTCTTCTTCTATAATACTCATCGACATTTTTATTATAGCAAGAAATTTATTTAAGTCATTTTCAAAATTTTTTTCATCTATGCATTAAGCGTAGTAATAGGCTTGTCCAAGAAGAAGGTAAAAGCTTCCAGATTGACCGACTTGTGCATCACCAGAGTTGAGCGTGACAACGAGTCTTCTACCAGCTGCGACAGTAGGCATAGAATCTGCTTCTCCAAAATTTCTGTAAAAAGAAATGGTGGATGTAGAGCCGATGGATGAAGTGGATTGATACAGAAGTCCAGTCGATTTGTTGTTAAACGATGTCACATTTGATCCGTTCCACGACGACTAGTAAAAATCTTCTAGTCCTGACGATGAAAAGATGCATGTGCTGTCTGCGTCATATCCTGGAAAATATATGTAATTGTTGATGTTGTATGGAGTCCAAGGAGTTAGAACGGTTCCGTTTCCAGGAGGTAAATTTCCATCGTACATTCGGACTCTGGATTCCCACCAGTTTCCAGAAGCGCCAATGATGTGCATCCTGATGTATTTCAACGACAAACCATTTCCTTTTCCGTTGGTGTTCAGCAAAACGTATTCGCTTCCGTAAGTGGTGTTCAAATATCGAAACGTTCTGCAGTACAGCTTGTAAAGAGGGATGGTCGCAGGAATAGAAGCAAGTGTGGAAATGAACGGTTGAATCCAATACGTGATGGCAGTATTATTTCTGTTCACGAGTTGAATGGAGATGTCGTTTCTGAAAGGCATATCCAACGTTAAATATCCTCCCAAGGAAGTGGTGCTAAACATGTTGCAACCTTGCAGAGAATTGGTGTAAAAAGCTCCTCCCAAAGGAGAAAAAAGCAAATCAGTGGTGAGACCGGTTTTTGTCGCTCCATCTTGTACGTTGGTTGGATCAGACACGTTGATCAATTTGTGCGAATTCAAATCCAAATCTGTTGTACCTACAGTCGTTCCACCTGAAGCATGCGTGTCTACGTAATTTTTCGTAGCCGAATCTGAGGCTGATGTAGGTTCAGCTAAATTGGTTAATTTGTGCGACGTCATGTTAATGTCTACGTAAGAAATATTATTGTAAGCAACTTTGGTGTCTACATACCCTTTTGTTGCAGCGTCTTTTAAATTGGTAGGATCGCTCACATTAATCACTTTGTGTGAATTCATGTCGATGATTCCAGTGATTGTACTAGATCCATCTGTTTTAACACACAGACTCGAACTCACATCCACGTAATTTTTTGTAGCGGCGTCATGCAAATTGGTTGGTTCGTTCAAATTGATCGCCTTGTGAAAATTTAAATCCAAATCTGCAGCTCCCACTACAGTTCCAGTTCCTCCCGACGCATGCGTGTCTACATAATTTTTTGTAGCTGCATCGTGTGCGTTAGTCGGCTCACCTAAATTGATGATATTATGAGAGTTGTAATCCAAATCTGCAGTGATTGTACTCGATCCGTCCGTTTTAATATAAACGTTGCTGGTTGAGTCTGATGCAAGATTATCAAAATAAACACTTAATTCGCTTCTGTTGAATTTGTCAATCATTTTTTAATGGGGTAAAATTTTTTTTAAATGGGAGAAATTTTTAAAAAAAATCACCAAAGGGTGTTGACAACGTCTTGAAAGCTGTCTCCCTCTTCGCATTTTTTCAAGACGTAAAGACACAAGTGACCGCAATAAGACGTGTTTCCAAATTGAACCCTTTCACTGTTGTAAAAAACAGGGCTTTTCAAATAGTCAACGAGCTCGACGAGAGGGGGTTGAGCGTAAGAGTCAAAGCTGAATTTTTTATCACCGTCTTTGAACCAACACACCCAATGAAACCCATCTGTGCTCAAATCCCCAGTGTTGACAATTCCGCATTCTTTTTTTCTCGGGTTTTTTGGCAATGCGTCTCTGACAAAAACTCCTCGAAAGTTTTTTATTTTCAGTTTTTTTGCTGCTTTCGTCAACTGAATAGTGGATAAAGCCTCGTTTGGTAAAACAATTCCCTCCACATTTATTTTTTTGTTTCTCATTTTTTTTATTTTGTTATTTTTTTAAATTTGTTTCTCCTTCATTTTTGTTACTTACCTTTAACACTTACCTTTTAATTTGTAGTGACCATAAGCCAACGTGTCTATTCCATTTTCCAAGATGAATCTTTTGTCGTCGTTAGCGCTAAGTGCGACTTTGTTCACTTCTTCAGTGAAAATTTCATGGTTGTAAGATCGTATGACGTTCATTTTTCTGAGCTGTTCTTCTTTAGTCATTAAGCAGCTTTTATAATCTTGATGAGTGATGTGTTTTTCAACGACTATCTTTTTAACCCCTTTGCATTTTTTGTGCTCTTTATCTTCTTCTTCTTTTTCTTCAGGGATGTAGTAAGAGTAGAGTTTAGGTCTTAGTCCAACAAATTCAACAATTTGTTTACCTCCAACCTCGTCTTTGAACTTTCCGATAATCTTTTTATTCTCACCAACTAGAAACCCAACGTTTTCAATAGCGGGATGGTCTTTAGGAAAGTCGCTCGTGTCAAATTTAGTCTTTACGTCTGCGGCAATGTCTTGATAAAAATCTTCCGTTTCGATTTCGTAAATAAGTGAGTCAGTGTCGGTCATGAGTAATTTCGCCTTATCCCCGTATTTAGGTTTGATATAGTTATAATGGAAGTCAAACATGAGGGTTTTGCTGATATCGAGGATGCTCATTCCCAAGTAAACTGGTTTATTGTAAAAGACTTTTGTTTTTTGCAGGTGAACTGCGATTAAGTTTTCATCAAAAATGGTGTTTCGTTTATATCTAGGTAACTTAGACCATTTTAAAGCCTCTTTTTTGGTAGTGACAAGTCTGATATCAACACGCTTTAGAATATTCTCCATGGTTTTTCCAAAGACAGAGTTGTTCATAAGTTTAAAAAAGTCCTTTTCAAATTCGTTTTTAGCATCTTTTCTTTTATTGGTATTGAGGTCAATGTAAACTTTCATAAAAGGTTCTTCTTCAAAGGTGATCCCTCTGTGAATTTTGGGGATGACTAATCCCAGTCGTTCATAGAGTTTTAGGTTATCATGATGAACGACGTATTTTTCTTTGTTGTTTAAATTAGAGACTAGTTTTTCCACTTTTCCAATGGTTAATCTTTCAGGAGCCAAAGGGTAGTCATTGTGTAAATTGTGAAGACTTTCAGGATAATCTAAATCGACTTCGAGAATGCAAGGTATGGATTTCCAATTTAAAAGTTCATCCTCAGTCATCCATCTAAATCCTCTAACTGGAAGAGGTTTGCACATAGCCCAACCATAAAGATTATTAGCGTCTAAATACTGAATGAATTTCGAAGGTTTTGAAGGATTGTAATCATCACCCATGTATTTGTTGTTAGCAGTTCCATGCCGATTGGAGATCATGCTAATCCCACCGCGTATTCCTTTTTGTATCATGTTGAGCATATCAATATCGGTTAACAATTCCAATTTAATTTTAGTTAATTTTAACATAGCATCCCAAGCCAATCCAGGAGAGGTGAAATACCAAAGAGGATCAAGACCGTAAGATTCTAGGCAAACGTCTCTGAAATTTTCAAAGACATCTGCCAGTAGCAACACATCAGACTTGTTGTACAGCTCGTGGTAATCTTTAAACGTTTTGCACCCGAATTCTTTCCAAACTTTTTGAGCATGTACATAGTCTTCTTCATCTAATTCAGCGATGTATAGTTTGGAATAAAAGTCTTTGATAGGAGGTAATTGAGTTTCGAAAAACTTATTAATGGAGTCCACCCATTCGTAAGGATAAACTCCTTTTCTTAATAGCAAATCTCGTTTTGTTCCGCTGTAAAATGAGTTTAGATTATTACACACTACATCTGCTTTTTTAGATCTTCTAGCAGCGCAATCTTCACAATTATATTTGCATTTGCATTTCTTACCTAACTTATCCAGACAACTCTTTTTGCACGTTTTTTCGTCTAATTTTGAGCATTCATTACACAAATCTTTAACAAGGTTGTACGTTAAACTTTCTAATGAGCTTGACATGAATTTGAAGCTATCAATAAACCTTATTTCTTTCCACACAGGCTCTGGTTTACCTTTTTTAATTTCTTCTCTTACTTTGATTTTTTTAGAGAAGCTGATATACTTTTCTTCATTGTTGGGTATGCAATTGAGTCTCTCACCTAATTTCTTGATGAATAAATGGCTATCGTAGCCAGACAAGTTATGAAAGACAACAGGGATAAATTTTGGAATTTTATATTTTTTATTGCAAACATCATGCGCAGCACCACGGTACTTTCCTGTTAAATGACAGTGATCTAATACTTTATTCTCTTTAAGATCTGTATTGCAAATGTGACATTCGGTTGCCTCTTTAAATGTCTTTTCATCTTCATCAGTGATTATTCTCTTTTTTCCCCATTGTTTTTGTAGTAAATCGCTATCGTTCCAAATCTTTGTAAGATCAGCTTCAAGCATGGTGATAAACTTTTTAGCCACATCATCCTCATCGCTTTCAGCTGTGTATGAAACAAGTTTCCTCTTGCAAACGGTTTCGTCAAAGCATTTGATATAATAGACGATAGAGCTTGGCACATGTTTTTGATATTGTTTTGTGTACGATTCTTTTGAGGTAGGAGTACAAGTGTCAACAGGTTTAATGAAACTTTCAAAGTCAGCATAGACTACAAAAGGAACCTTCATAGTCTTATTTAAGTTTTTAAACCCAAGGATATTTTTCCCCTCTTCAGGAAGTTCGATTCTCATTGGAGCGTTATCATAACAGTATTCTCGATGGATTTGAAGCTTTTCTTCTTGATCATAACCTTGCATACACCTTTTGCAAATATAACTTTTATGTTGATGATTCGATTCTGAAGAACTTGCAAACCTACTGAAACTTTTAATAAGACAATAACGACTGTTCTCTTCGTCTGAAATAAGCAACAAATCAACACAATGCTTTCGTTTGACAAAGTCAGATACTCGCAAAGGGTTGGGTAATCCTTCTATATACTCATAAACGTTGATGCTAATGTCTTTGTTATTTTTTTCAAACTTGTTGATTCCATGGTAATTCACAGGAAATTCAATTCCTTCCCAATTAAGCTCTTTTGACTTTTCAATCAAGTCTTTATCAATTCTTTCGTTGTCTTTATTTTTCAGATTAAGAGCTCTGGTAACACACCACTTGAAACATTCATTGTCTTTGTTTTTCATGTTGACGATAGCCTTTTTATTTTTCAAGTCAGTAGGTAGCTCCATGTAGGAAGAACCTTTGAGAGGCCTGTAATCGATAAAGTTTATATCCATTTTTAAAATCTTAGGTAGAACCGTATTAGATCCCAACGCATTGTAATTGACACTACTTCCCAAAACTTTTTCTTCCATTTCGCTTATTAACGTTCTTACATCTGTAGCTGCTAAAATAATTTCTGACTTGGATGAAAAGCTTGCTTCTCGAGTCACTTCTTCACCAGTGGTGATGCTCACAGATTTCATTTCACACGTTAAAATAATTCTTACCTTTGTATTCCTTTCTCCTTCCATGACTTTAATCGTAGCCTCTCTCACCAAATTAAAAAAGGATACAATGTCGTTATATTGAGAAGAAGGCTTGTAAGAATATATCCTAACAGTATTGCCCAACGCGTGATCGGTCAATTTAAACTTTATTTTATAAGGTTTTGGCGCAATAGGTTTATACACTGTTTTTAATACGAGTGATTTGATAGACTTTATCTTTTTATCGATTTGTTTCACTGATTCGCTTACTTGATTCTTGACTACTTCAGGAACGTAGGGTTCTATCCAATCTTTAATATCATTATACTTATTTACAACATACGACGCCACACTTTTTGCAGCTGCCGTCAGACTTGAAAAAAATCCAGGTCTCGGTGGAATGACTGGTTTTGGTAGGATGACAGGCGATGAATCTGAAACCGGCTCATCAAGGATGTGTTTTTGCAAATGAATTGGTTTTGGAGCAGTAGGAGGTTTTACCACAACAGTTGGAATGATTGCTGGCTTCGGAGCAATAGGAGGTTTTACCACAGCAGGTCTTGGAGGTTGCAAGGCTATTATAATATCAGCCTTACTCATCTTGTAATAATATTTAATTTTTCGCTCTTTAGCAATTTCTCGCAATTCTTTCAACGTTTTGTTTTCCATTTTTATTATATCAAGAAAATTATTTAGCCCAAAATCATTTTTCTAATATTTTTTTATTTCTTTTCAGTTCTCTGAAAAAAGAATTGAAAAAATTTTTTTTACATTTCTAACAGACTTGGTGATTTTCTGTTTTCTAGCTTTTCCGAATTTAAAATTTCAATCTTTATTCCATCTTCCACTTTTCCATTTCGACGTTCCAAATATCTCCATCCATGTCCTGTCTTTTTCATTGCTTTGTAAAGGGATTTGTATTCAACCACTTCGCCGGTTTCCATATTGGTTGTTTTCACAGACACAGGCTTATTTCGAATCAAACCAAGTCTCTCGTATTTTGGATCGATCGGTTTTTTTTCCGTTTTCTCATTTTTCATTTTTATTTCTTTTTTTGGTCGACCCACTGGTCTATGTTCTTTTACACCTTTCAAAAGCGAATCTTTACTTATTAGATTATTCTCAATCGCAATCAGCATCAAAGGCAACAATTTGTTTGAGGTTATGTGATTCCATTTTCACTAAGCAAATTTTTCAGATAATTTTTTGTATATCTCATGTTTTATTTTCAAAAAGAAAAAAAAATTTTTAAATCATTTTTGTTAAGAATCTCATAACGGTCTTTCAAACCTAATAAACAACGTTCATGCTGGTTCCGTTGGAAACGAAATTGAGCAATTTGTCGGAAATGATCACTGCAAAAATAACGGTGTTTTCTGGTACTGCTGTTCGAAATTTGAGGTTGACCACCAATTCAGCCGTTTCAGAAACAACTCTTTCTTTTTGCTTGCTAATGTCAACAAAAAACAACGGAAACAAATTTTTATATTCAAGCAGAGACAACCCAGATTGACAAACAAGTTCGTTTGTACCGTAATATTTATCGTCAAAAGAAAACGCGTCAGAATGAGCCATGGTAATTTTCTTTTCTCCAAAATTCAAGTCGTAATTGTAATTTGGATATTTTATTCCATTGACGGTTACGAAAAAATTGCTGACATCACAATGGTTGAAAATGGCTGGATTTACGATTTGACTGGAATTCTTGTTTGTCTGAAGCCCAAACACGATATATCTCGGAACGCTTTTGTCTGTGATTCTTCCTAGGGTCCAAGTGAATTCTATGAGACCAGCAGGAATGGCTTGCCTTTCGACTTTGTTTGACTTATATGCCACTGGGACGGAAATTTTACTCGCCATTAATTTCAAGAATTCGGCTTTCTTCGAAACATCCAACTCAATTCTAGGCATAAAAAGTCTGAATTTTTTAATGTCGATCATTCCTGCGGCAACAGTCTCAGCTCTGTAAATGGCATCGTCGTATTCTTTTTTTGTGAAGGTAATGGTGTGTCTGAATCCATAGACGACTTTGTCGTAAGTTTCACAAAAACCAAAAATGTGCTTCAATGGTATCTTGAACGAAAATGCACCAATGGATGTCGTGTCTGCAAACAAGTGGTCTCGCCTTATAACAAATCCTGAATTTCCGGTGGCGTTTGAAGTGTCTTTATACCACATTTGCTTCAAACCATCTGTAAGCTGAAAACCAAAAGGGTATTTCAACAATCCAAGCATGGTTGTTCCTTGACCTGGATACATGACTCTTTCCACTTGTTGTCCTGATAAATCATAAGTGGCATCGCTGAACAAATACATGACGGCGTTGTTTATCAGAGCAATGTTGTCTGTTGCTGTGTATGCAGTTCCATCCGCTTTTTTGAGAACCCCTTCGACGAGGATGTAAGCATCAGACGGAACTGTTTGCACAGATTGACAATCAATCTCAAAAACGATCGATCCTGAAGAATTTAAATCGAGGTTTGTTGGAAGGTACTCGAAAAAATCAACTTTTTCAATTCCAGTGTCATACTCTGGCATTTCATCAACTCTTAATCTATCGGTGTTTATCATTTTTAAAATGAGAAAAAAAATTTTTTATGTCATTTTTGATTCTTTAAAAAAATCAAGCAATCAAAAGCCCGCTCCCCATTTTGACGAGATCTTGGATTCTAGCCACGTTCTTTTTCGTCATTTTCTTTTTCACTTGAATGGAAGAACCGAACATTTTTTTATGCAGCTCTTCCATTGGATTAATATACGGATCAGTCTTTACCGCTTCGTTTACAATCGTGGTGAGTAATTGGTTTGGATTCACCGTACCTGTCTTGGCGTAAACTTTTTCAAGCGCTTTTTTTCCTTTGTCGATGGCAACGTCTTTAGCAGTTGATATAGCTGAAGAGGCTAATTCTTTTCCAGCTGATTTGGCGGCTGTGATTGCTTCTCTTCCAATTTCGCTTGCTGCTGCTTTTCTCAATAAATGAAGAGACGATCGTGAAGCATTTGTGGCTGCCATTCTCCTCAAAAAATTTTTAATCGCGTCCATGATTCCCCCACCTCCAACGACGTTCTTTTTAAAATATCTTCTGTTGTTCACAATGAGCATTTTTTAAAATGAGAAAATATTTCTTTAGATCTGTTTTCACGACTCGATGTATTTTTGAATTGCCCTGTATTCTTCTTTGTTAATTTCCCCCTGTCTCAAAAGCTCGTCACAAATGGCAACGGCTTCGTTTCTCGATGCTATATTTCCAGCATGTCCTGCGGCGATGCTCAAGTTAAGCCTTTGCATAAGCACATTTGGATCGCTCGGAAGAATGATCACTCCTCGACCTTTTCTTCCACTCGTTAGTGTGTAATTTTTTTTCCAAATTTTTGAAACAATTGTTTGCCACTTTTCACTTCTCGAAGCTTTTGGCAGGGTTGGTCTCCCTTCCTTCTCCATGGCATGCGTTTCAACGAGTATTTTTTCATAATTTTTCATGTCCTCGTCTGTTACCTTTGTTATATCAGGCTTGGATCTTGTGATTAATTCCCAAATACCTACCGTCCCCTCGTACTTTTCTCCATCAATAATGATGTCGTTATTATCGATAAAAATTTCTTTGTTTCCAATAAACATTTTTCCGCGTTCTTTTGCGTGAATTCCAAAAACTCTGTCTGCATAAAATTTTTTGGCTGCATATTTGGATAAATATTCCAAAGCAGTATTTCCAACATTCATTTTTCCAAAAGTTTTTTCATCACTTTTTGAACTTTCAAAAGACGACTCGCTTTCTGGATAAGTCAAAGCCAGTGGAGTGTTTTCAACCTCTCTGTATGCAATACTTTTTAGCTCGTTTTTCATATTTTCATTGCTCTCAATCAGCGGTTTAAAAAACTTGCTCAAATCAGTCTGATAATTTGCATCTGAAATGTTGGCGTTGAGACTTTCATTGTAAAGCTTTTCTCTATTAGCTCTATATTCTCTCAAAATCTCATCTCGCTTTTCCGGATCTTGTATTCTAAAAAAAGACATTTTTAGAATACGGAGAAAAAAACTTAAAACAAAAACTCGATTGCGTTTACTCTCCTTTTTTAGATTCTTTACGCTTTCTTGATTCTTTGAATCCATGGAAAAATCTTTAATTTTTCTTAAACAGGTTGTTGAATGCTTTTATCGCATCCTCTCTTCCTTTTTGGATCAACGACTCTTTAGTCAATTCGTCAATGGCGATTTTTGTCTTGGTTCGGATTTCTTCACTCATGGCTTTGAATTTTTGAAGCTCACTGAGAATTAGTTCGTACTCGGAATCACTCACAAATCCATCCATGAGAGATTTTGAAATGTGGTCACTAATCGTATTCAATTTTGACTCGGAAAGAACTTTCAATTTTTCATGCTTTTCAGCCTTTAGCATCATTTTTTTGTTCTGATGATTTCCGAAAATGGATAAAGCTCCCAATACAACAGCAACCCCTTCACACGCAATCGAAACTGGAGTGGCAACGGCGGTTGACAAAAGTGCAATTCCTGTAACCCCTAAACCAATGCATACCGTTTGCAATCCGTCATCGGTGAAACGAATTATTTTTGCTGCTCGATGGTATTTTTTGCTTAAAGCCATTCGTTTCACTTTTTCATCCTCTATTTCTTTTTGGATCTCGCTTATTTTTAGAAGACGATATAAATGTCCTCCATCCGATGGTGCCGTTGGAAGAACTGGATAAATTTTTTCAGTGTTTTTTATTATCTCCATCTTTTTAACAAAGACGCATTTTTTTAAATTCGAATCAATGTAGTTTATTTTACAAAGCTTTTCACCTTTTTTAACGGTGACTTCATTGTTGCTGTAATTGTGTATGGTCATGGCTATGTCATCCACAGACTCGGAAAAAATAGCATCGTTTTTGAAATAATTCAATTGATTACTTATTTTATTCATCAAAGTGATGACAGCAATTCCTTTGTCTAATTGTAAACCTACGGACAACGATATCTGCTTGTGAGATACAGGAAGAAATTTAATGTCCTGTTGAGCAAAAATCTCGTGCTGTCTGTTGGTGTTGAAATAGGTGGGATAATCCAACTTTTTTTTAACTACAATGATGTTTTTCGTATTTTTTCGTTCCAACTCTTTGATTCTATCCTCTAAATGACTCAGATGGAAATTAAAATTGTGAATCTCTGCTGAGGCGCTGTTTTTAAACAACTTGTGCGGGGCATGCATTTTTTTTTAATATGAAAATAAAATGTTTTAAGTCGTTTTATTTTCAGTTTTTTGTTCTTTTACATTTCCTCGTCAGAATCCATTTCTCCCAAATCCAAGTCTTCACACATCATGATGCTATGAGAAAAAGATGCATTTTTTACGATGACGGCTTCTACCAGTTTTACTTGAATAGATACAATAGAAGGACCAATATACACCCCCTCAATTTTAAGTCCTCCAATGGCATAACATCTTTGATTGAGAAAATGATGTCCAGAAGAGCTGACTAAATTTTTATTATTATGTTCTCCTTTGATTCCATTTTTTATATCAAGATCTGTTTTCTTTCTATGAAATACAGAAGTAATGAGCACTTCGTCTTTCTCATTATTTTTAGTAAACGTCTTTGCATAAAACACTGGCGCTGCTTCAGGATGATCATCTTTATATTTTAAAATACTCAATTCGTCTGAATTAATTTGCTTTTTTCTTCCTCCCTTTTTAAGTTCGGATGACAATTTATCCACTTCACCTCTAATAAACAAAGTAATCTTTTCCATTGTGCTAATAAACTTTTCTTCTTCTTCAGTTTTACCCTTTTTAGCATCAAAGCAAACGAATGACATGGAATATCCAGTCAATTTTTGTGTTACCGGATCTTTATTTTCACACACACCATACGAAAATAACGTAGGTGTTCGTAATAAAAGAGAACCATCTCCATTTGAATAAGAATATTTTACTGGTAATTTTTGATATACGACTGGTTTTGTTGCTGCGTAAATTTCTCCAACCGATAATTTGCTCTCATCAAAATTTTCAATCGTAATAAAATTCATTTCTTTTATATAGAAAAGAAAATTATTTAACTCATTTTTTCATAGAAATCAATTCTTTATGATCTACCCATGAGTTGAAAGAGTCTGGATATCCTTTCCATTTGACCAGTGATTTGCTTTTTGTTTGACGAATTATTTTTTCAATTCTGAATATGTTTTGAGTTGTCTTTTGCATCTCCTGTTCGTAAAAAGTACCTTGTATTTCTTCACCGTTAGCGTCAGCGATTTTATACGTAGGTGGATTCGTATACTGAACTTTTGACACGTTAAAAACCTCAGTCCATCTCGGTGTATACCCCTTTTCAAAATGAGACTTCTTTTTTACGATCCTCACTTTGTCACTCATTGAAAATTTTGGTTCTTCTCTTTCTGTTTGAGTCTTTCCATTCAGGTTCATCCATACCCTATATTTATTTTTTTTATCGCTGGCTTCAACTGGAGTCATTTTGATGGAAGAGTGTTTGGTGTTATTGTAATTTTTTACCATTTCATCCAAAACATCAATGTATTTATTGGTGTTGTTGGTTGAAAAATATTTAAACATTCTCTCTTTCATCGTTCTGTTCCATCGCTCGACGACACAACTTTTTTCCTCGTTTTCAGTGGAGTATAATTGCACTCCCAGCGCTTTCACATGCTTGTTGTAAAACTCTTTTCCTTTGTCTACCCACAATTTGACACACTTTCTTTATCCTTCAAAGATTTTTTTAAACGCTTCAGCCACTTCAAGACCTGTTTTGCTTTTCAACGGAACGATCCATCCATACTTTGAAAACACGTCGATCACCGTGAGCAAATATTTTACCCCGTTGTTGAATTTTGAAAACGATTGCATGTCAACCAAATCTGCAGCCCATATTTCATCCATGTCGTTCACAAACACTTTTCTTCTTTTAAAATGATGAATAACTGTTTTATGAAGCTCGTTTGCAAGTTGATCCGTCCATTTTAGGTTCTCCGGTGGTTTTTTTTTAAATCCGTTTGCGGATCCAGGAAATTCTTCGAATTTTTAACAGATACACCTAATCCGAATTTGGCTTAAGCTTTGATGATGGGTGCGATAAGTTTTCTTTCGTTAATCTCTTTTTGAGTGAGGTTTGGAATGGAGTTCATTTCTTCAAGCATCATTTGATCTGCCAAATTTCTGCTTTGAACGTCGTTTAAATATTTATAAGCTAAATCGTGATGGTATGCTGCATTGTCCACTCGGTCTACCGGTTTGCTCCACTCTTGATACATATCAGTGGATGTGAGCCTTTTGTCCAAGTTTGTGCCAGGTCCTGCAAAATTTATTCCTGGAATGTGCATTTCTCCTGGAAATTTTGCCCATGGAAGCTTTATTTTTTTTGAAAAATTGTTGATCGATTCCACCAAGTCTCCTCCTTTTGCTGTATGCGAAGAAGCAAACGTTGCAAGTCCCTTTGACCATGTGTCGGTTGTTTTTTGTGATTTCGTTTCTCAAATGGTTCGTTTCTGTTTTCCTTTTGCATTTAACACAGTACATTTTTTTATTTTAAAAAAATATTTTTAAACTAAAAATGGAAGTGTCTGATTTGTCATGGAATATTGGAAAAATCAAAAGAAACAACAACAAGCTTTTACCGAGAAGCATTCGAGGAATCATCGTTGGAAAATCCGGATGTGGAAAAACAACGTTGCTTCTCAATTTATTGCTTAGACCTGGATGGTTGGATTATAACCATTTGCAAGTTTTTGGAAAATCTCTTTTCCAACCCGAGTACAAAATACTAAAAAGTTCGTTTGAAAAAAAATTGCAAAAAAAAATAGTTCTCGACTTGTTCAAGGTACAAACCGAAATTGAAAAATTGAAACTAGACCCTGAATGCGTTATCAACGATCTTTCAAAAAATTTTCCCGAAACCGAGGACATGGAGTGTGAATTTTTTGAAACGGCTGACGATGTACCTAATCCTGAAGATCTTGATTCATCCAAAAACAATTTAATGATCTTTGACGATTTGCAACTAACCAAACAAAACAAGTGCGAAAAATATTACATCCGAGGAAGGCACTCTAACGTCGACTGCTTTTACCTCGCTCAAAATTATTTCATGCTCCCAAGACAAACGATCAGAGAAAACACCAATTTTATCTGTCTCTTTCCTCAAGACTTAAAAAACATTAACCACATTTATCAAGACCACGTTTCTAGCGATATGGAAAAAAAAGAGTTTGAAAAGTTTTGCAGACATTGTTGGTCTGAACCTCACGGATTTGCGGTGATTGATTTGTCTTCAAAAAAGGACAATGGAAAATATCGAAGCGGATTTGACACTTTTTATTTTCCAAAAGAAGCCATTTAAATCTGCAAGCCTAGATCCGAAGGATTTAAAAAAATGTTACATAATAAAAAAATGTCAGGCATAATCATCGACGTGGATGGAAATTCCAACGTAATCATAACAGAATTTTTAGACAAAATTGTTTTTGAAAAAGGAAAAACTTACGAAATGGCTTTTCTAGGACTTGAGACGTACAACAGCTTTCCAAACATCACCAGCAAAAACAATTCTTTCCGGTATAGCATGAACAACGGAACCAATTGGGAAAACGTCGTCATTCCAGACGGGAGCTATGACATCATCGACATTAACAATTATTTACAAAAGACAGTCTCAAACACAATAAAAAATTATGCAACTCAAAGCCCTAGCTTTGTCACAACAAATAAAATCAGCTACTCTCCTGATAACATAAAAATCGGATCCAATTTAAACACTTTAAAATCAACCATCACACTTGGATTGAATTATTTGATGGATTTGAACGTGAATAACAGCATCGCTTCACTTTTAGGATTCACAAAAAGACAATTGGACTCTAATTCCGAATATGAGTCTGACGATGTTGTCAGAATTTCAAGCATCAACACGATCAGAATCCTCAACAACGTCATCGGATCGGCTTACATCAACGGCTCACAATTAAATTGCATCTACTCTTTTTATCCAGCCGTTGGTCCTGGGTTTAAAATCATCGAAAGACCTACCCATTTGGTTTACCTCCCTGTCAAACTTCCAGAAATTTCCACAATGATCACTCGCGTTGTTGACCAAAATGGAAATTTAGTTGATTTTCGTGGAGAGGACATTACTATCCGTTATCACATTCGAGAAGTGAAATAAATATTTTTTCCCACATTTAAAATTGAGCAAACATGTTAGTATTAAATTAAATGTGTCTCAGGGACAGATTGAAAAAATAAAAAAATCAATGATAGCAGGTAAACCTGTAAGCATCCGTATTTCAAAAGATGATTTTAACGGAAACGACGTTTTACTTGTAACACAAAATTAACACCGAAAACTTTTAGACGCTCTCCATCGAGGAGTTGGAGTCACCATTAAAATGAGCAAAACCCAATTGGAACATAACGCAAATGTGAAAGGAGGATTTATTGGAGCTCTTCTACCTTTATTAGGTATGTTGGGTAGTACACTTGCAACAAGAGTAGTTCTAGCTCTAGCCACCGGATTGTTAGCAGGTGTAGGATCTTCTGCAGGTTCTGCTATGGTTGATAAAATTGCAGGAAGAGGTATCGTTTATTTGAAAAAGAATGGAAATGGAATGAAAATGGGAACAAACAGAGGAAACGGATTATTTTTAACACCCTGGCCTAAAGGAGGATCATTCAAAGACGGAGTTTATGTCAAAAGCGGTAGATGATATGAATCTATCGGTGCTGGATTGCTTCTCGGACCAAACTCTCCATTCTCAAGCATCCCTTTTTTAAATTTAATTTTGTAAAATATACAGTGAAAAAAACTTTTTAAAAATGATATAAATAAATTTTTTCTTGTTATAAAAAATGACATTCTCCATTAAAACTTTCGACAAAGAAACAAACAGAAACGTTACATACGTCTACAAAAATTATGATCACTTTAGAAAAAGCCCACATTTTGAAGAATTTAGAAAAAAGTATACTGATCAAGAATTTAATTCTATGGTTAGAGATACCCATATCAAACAATTAGATACACAAACTAGATGCCTCTTCCAAAAAATACAAGAGGATGAACGACAAAAAGAACATAATCAAAGAATTAGAGATGCGCAGAGAGAAAAATATAAACACCTTTTTCCATACTTGAAGAACAACCAAAACAACTACAAAGAATAATATCAAATAATTATGGAATAATATCAAGTAACTATGGAATAACACATACACAACCTTTTTTCATAATCTCATCTCATTATGAAAAAGTCTTACAATACCTACCCAAAAATGAAAATGCGCCAGAATCGGCTTTTCCCTATATATTACGGTTAGAAGAAGAGTTGTAAAAGGAGAAGGAAAACAGAATTTTAAAGAAAAGTAAATAAGAGTTTTTGAGAAAGTTTTTGAGAAGAATTTTAAAGAGAGAGAATTTTTGTGATTGAAAAATATTGGGATAAACAAGCAGTTTTATAAGTGAGTAAAAAGAGAAAAAGAAGAAAAGAGAAAAGAAGAGATTTTTGATAACCAGAAGAAGTAAAGAATTAAATAGAAATTAGAAGAAGTATTGATTAAAGAAGAATAACCAGAAGTTTCAAATAAAGAAGAGAAACCAAAAAGAAGAACCAAAAAGAGGAGTAATTGATCAAAACACAGTATCGAACACAACGAGTAAGAGAATATTATTTGTATTTTATAAACGTTATGAATATAAGAGTGCTAACCATTACACACTAATAGAACGTTTATTGAGTTTTATTATGTAACAGAATATACTGAGGACGCAAAACGCAACCTTCACCTTAAACCTTGCCCATTCCTAACCAAACTATCCCCAAACCTAGCCCTTTCCTCACCAAGTAATCCCCAGACAACCTTGTTCCCAATCTCCATATACCCTTCCACATAACCCTGGACCCATACCTCCTTAAATACCTAATTCCTTATATTATCACACTACAAACAAACGTTAAAATAATTTAATCTAATTTATATAAAAAACGCCGCCCTCACAATGCATACACGAGTATCCGTTGTTTTAACAACTGGAGAAAATTCGCACATATTTATCATTTATTATTATCATGATTAATATTCATAAATTTGATATTAATTTATGTTTAATTATCGTTATTAATTATTACCTTTAAACGTATTCTAATAAGAAGTTGTTATTTTGATACCAGTTTACAATTTTATTTATTAATTAGAAGCTTCTTTCTTTTCCTGTATTACTTTTTTTCGTAGTAATTTCTTATTTTTGTCGTAATTTCTTATTTTTGTCGAATTTCTTATTTTTGTCGTAATTTCTTATTTTTGTCGTAATTTCTTATTTTTGTCGTAATTTCTTATTTTTGTCGTAATTTCTTATTTTTGTCGTAATTTCTTATTTTTGTCGTAATTTCTTATTTTTGTCGTAATTTTTTATTTTTGTCGTTACTGAGCTTAATGCGTGTAAAAGGATTGAGCTTGATAGAACATAATTGTCAAATGAGATCAGTTAGTATAGTTTGGCATTATTTTTTTTTATATAATAAAAAAAATATTACCTTTTTATTTATAGTTTTTGTTTTATGTTTCATTTGATTGATTCATTAAGAGAATATTTGAAAGTGGTGCAAGAAAGCGGAGGTAGAGGATGTTAAAAGATGAAGCTGTCAAGAAAATGAGGACCATAACATCTTCTGTTTTATTCGCTAATCAATCTCACTCCTCTCCTTTCCAGGAAGCCTTATAGGTGGACGGTTGTAAATGCGTGATATGCAAGAGGCCTCAAAATATTAAAGCACCTGGGCCTCACTCTCCTCGACCTCTGTAACACATTTCTACTTAAAACAATCTTTTCAATATTTACTCCCAGGGCAGTAACAGTTAATGCCAACAACGATCACTTGTTTGTTTTTTATCTAATTCCATTCCCAGATCTGTTGAAACACTTATTTTCTGTTTTATGATTCCACTGGTCAAAAGTATGGGTTTGCACAATGTACCTAGCTAATTGTAGAAGGATAAGTATCAAAACTTTTAGAATTGCTACTTGAAGATGTTATTTGAACATTTGCTGATGTATATGGGCGATATCGAACAAATTTTCTTTAAATATTTTTTCATTTTCTGTTTAAATTTCATTTGATTTCTGTGCTCTATATTTGTCACGATTTCTGTGCTCTATATTTGTCACAATTTCTGTGCTCTATATTTGTCACGATTTCTGTGCTCTATATTTGTCATGCAATTTCGCAAATTTTGTAACAATTTTTAATTTGGCTTTAGCTGCAAAATTAGAGTTTTTCCATGAAGAATATATATTTTAAGACATAAACAAAGGCTTCTCTCAATGATTTCCTACTGTTAATAGTGAGATAATAGACACAACGCATAATCAGCGGTTGTCTTATAACAGATATTTTTTTAAAAGTTTCTAGATCAGACGAAACTGACTGTTATCGTAGTTCAACAATTGAAATTGAAAACAGCGTTTTATATTGCGTAATGTTAATTTCTTTTTGTCTTAATGGACACCAAATTATGAGATGTGCTGTTGATGAAACACATGTTTTGCCCTATTTTATTTGTTTATTCTGTGTTTTTCTTTTGCCAAATATAAACAGTTTGAGCTTGACTTCAATTGCAATTATTGAATGATGCGTAGGGGAGAACCTTAATGAATGGGACGATTATTGAATGGGACAAACTCAGATTCTTATAGAAGCATCGATGTAAGGATATTCAAATTCCTGTAACAAAGAGTGATAGAAACAAGAACTCAACTGACCGACTCATCCATCCTATTGCTCTATGACTAGGGCTACCATAGTCCTGAATTTCATCAGGACTGTCCTGATTTGAATGGTCGGTCCTGACTGTCCTGATCAGGTGCCGAAATGTCCTGATTTTAAAAAACCATAACAAAAAAGAAAAAAATATCATTTTGACAAAAACTAAAAAATAAAGCAAAGAGAAAAATGTTGACTTGGCAACTCCAACTTCTCCATTCAATTTTTACTATTTTCTTGCAATTTTAGGCAGTGCTGGTAGAAATGGCAGTGGTAGCAGACATGATAAGGCAGTACTTTACTTTTGTTTTTGCTGGTTTGGTACTTTCCAATTTTACGAAGTTTCTACTTCGTGACAGAGGGTTTTTTAGTGTTAAACTTTTACTTTAACTTAAAGTAAAAAAAAATCCCTTATTAAATTCAAAATGTCGAAAAGAAAGTGCCATTTTAATGAAACTCTGAAGAATGAATTTCCTTTTCTGAAGAAAGTTTATGAAAGTGGTGAAAAAGTTAGATGCGGAGATTAAAAAAGTACACTCAAGTGAAAAATATGACTGGTTTAAAAGCAAAGAAAAGAAATAATTCTTGTAGTCATTACAAAAATGTAAAATAAAGCTGGTTTTTAATGTTGTATTTTTTGTCATTTTCACTTTTAGTGTGACGAGCTTTTGTCCTGATTTAGACTTTTTATATTTGTCCTGATTTGACAGGTTAAAAAAGACATGATATCCTGATTTTTCCAAAATTTCATATGGTAGCCCTATCTATGACCGTAATGACAATGGATGTTATTGTGTTTTCGAATGTAAAAAGTAATTTTTAGAAACGTTTTTCTTTTTCTAATTTTGCAGCAATTTTTGAAGTTATGGAAAATAAAATTCCATGCTTAAATAGATAACAGTCTCTAGTACTACAGTGAGTAAAACATTCAAGCTTAATTAATGGTGTTTTTGGTGTGACTAATCATTTTTGGATAAAGTGATGCGCATATTGAATGGGACAAAATACTACCTACTGAATGAATTTAACACAGTATTATTTACAGCTCAGCAGAGGGATGCTGCAGTCCCTTACTTTTATCCCCATGGGTAATGGGTATTATTTACACACTTTTATACTGCAATATTTTACTTAAATTAAAATAACTAAATATAATATTCTAAAATGAGAAAGTACTGTTTTGATTGAAATTTAATTAGAGTTAAAATGTTTAAAGTTAAAAATATTTTTTGTGTGGTCTTTATGTATGTATCTATGTATTTAACTACATTTACAATTAATAAACTAATTTGAAAAATGATTGAATTAAATACGTCTATTTTTAATTCTTTTATGTTTGTCCCATTCAATGAGAAATACTTAATGAATGGGACAAATGTCATGCTCCAATAAAACTCTCTTTTTTCCAATAGCCAAATGCAAATCCAATTTTTTTGTTTTACTATATCATTGAGCAAGAGTCGGTGGTTATCAAACATATTTAAATATATATGTTAAACAGCTTTATCTACGTTTAAAAAGCATTTTGCAAAAACTGTCCCATTCATTGAGGTTTTCCCCTAAGTATATCATTATGTAATAAACTACTGAATTTATTAAAGTGAATTTCATGAGGATAGCGATAAATTAATCTCTCTTTAAGATTGAATAATCTGGCGGCAGCAAAATGTTATGATTAAATGTGATTAAAAATGATATGATAAACATGATTCAGTTTTGATGAAATAATGTGTGAGGGTTCTTTTACTTAAACACAATGACAGTCCGTCAGGATAGTCCATTTTCTGGTTCATGAACCTGTTGAACCTGTTGAACCAGTTGAATGAGTTGATTTTAATGATTTACCCAGTATATCACAAGATTCCTCTTTAGTAAAAAATCCTTTTTATTTTTTATTTTTTATTTTTTCCTTTTTATTTTTATTTTTTATTTTTTTGTTGTAACCTTTTTATCCTCTTTCTGACTTCTGGCTTAAAATCATTTACCAGTCACGTGACCAGCAAGTGCTTTTAAGAGAAATAGACAAATAAAATTGAAGTTGACCCATTTGCATTTGAATAAACTGACATTCTCATGCATTATATAGCATATTGGTTAGAGAAGTTGATGGATTTATTTTGTACCATGCAGCTTTTTTATACTTATGTAGACTAAAGTAAAAATTTAACTATTTGTACGATGAACTTTGGCAAAAAATTGCGGAAAAGAAAAACAAAAACTTATTGGGAAATATCAATGAAATATTGTATAACTTTCTTACATAATAATTTTTAGTAATATTTGCAAATAGTTAAATAAAAGCTATTTAAAAAAAAACAAGATTTCTAATATAAAAAATAATGTTAAAATTTTTAAAAAAATATAGTAAAAAAAGTTTTTATAGAAGTTTTAAATGATTCCTCAGCTTGTAAGTTTATTTAATAGTGTAATTCGATCCTTAATAATTTTACTAGATAATCAATTACTAGATAATAATTCTATTATTAGTAGATAATAATTCTATTATTAGGAGATAATCAGATATTACTAGATAATCAATCACTAAGTAATTTATTACTAAGTAATTAATTGAGAAAGTGATTCGTGTCCGTGTTTTTCAAAAGATTATTTTGAAGATATTCTAGTTATTTAAAAATTTTGACTGTTCGCTTCACAAAAAAATGTTAACATAGAATTCATCTACAAGCGTGGCTTTTCTTCAGCCTACAGCTACTAAAAGGCAATTTAACTTTTATAGAATCGACAAATATCTCTCATTACAATCTAAATATTTCAGATCAAAAATAATGTAAAGTTCTAAATGTTCAATGAAATGTCAAAAAACAAAAAATAATGTCAAAAAACAAAAAATAATGTCAAAAAACAAAAAATAATGTCAAAAAACAAAAAATAATGTCAAAAAACAAAAAATAATGTCAAAAAACAAAAAATAATGTCAAAAAACAAAAAACAATGTCAAAAAACAAAAAATAATGTCAAAAAACAAAAAATAATATCAAAAAACAAAAAATAATGTCAAAAAAAAAACAGTCAAAAAAACAAAAAAAATTACTTAATACTAGAGTTTTAGTTTTTAAAAAACTAAAATCTTTTTATTAAATGTTAACGGGCTTAATTTACTTCAAGGCACAAGATGTTTAGTTCTCCCATGAACATGTTTAGCTTTTTTTTTTAAAAATGTTTGGCCTTGTATATTTACACATCGCTTTCAAATAAAATCCAACGACAACAAAAAGAAAAAAAAATCCACGATGTCGGAGAAAAATCCACGTTGTCGGAGAAACTTTTCAACTCCTTCTTAAAAATGTTTATTAGGCCTTCCACAAAGGATAATCATCAAAGATAGCTTTTGATGCAAGGTTTTTATTTATTTGAAATTACTAAAATGTTAACCTGAACTTTACGCTAAAGTTGTCAAGTAAAGTTTTTTAAGTACTGCCTTAATGTCAGAAATCAAAAGATTGGTTTGATTTTCTACGGATGTTTTTTCTATTTAATTTACCGAATGTAGCTCATAGATTCTCTGAACACTGTTTAATTACTTTAGATGAGCCATTTACACACGATATTGAGCAGTAAAATTTTAATCAGAAATTAGGAGTCCATCATCAACTTCTCTTTCTGAATTTAAACTGGTCAGTTAGACTCATGGGTAAACATTACATATTAGAAGGATATGTAAGCAAGTTAACCGTATTAAAGAATTTCATGTTTTATTATTCTATGAGATTAATAAACTCTAAAATTCCGGTTGTTTCAGAGCCATCTGAGTCACTGTAAATATTTTCATGTCTGTATATCTCCTTATCAAGCGCGGCTTTTGTTACTTGTGTTACTTTGTACAACCTTGGGTAACTTTGGCGTCTCTTGACAAATAATATTTTCTAGAATTTTTAGATATGCTGTTCCCTTCTATAGAGTTGAATTAAGCTATCAAACTATATCTGGTTTCAAAAAATAACTAAAATATATGGTGAAAACTAGAAAATCATAGAAGTGGTCTGAAATACAAGAAGATAAATATTATGAATGGAATGATGTTTGGTTTCACACCAAGGAATCAAATAAAAGATAAAAAACTAGGTAACTGTACAGAGTCCCCCCGACTTAGATTTCAATGGGATTTTTGTTAGCTGTGTTTAATTAATTTTTGATTTTTTACCTTTTTTTTTTAAAAAAAAAAACTTTGTGAAATACACTTAAACAGACACTTTGTTTTTAGCCATACTAGTCTTAGAACTATTGTTAATTCATAAACTAAGAAAATATAACGAATATAACTTATAAGTTAACTTTGCAATAAGCCATACCTATCGTACCTATCGTACCTATCGTACCTACCATACCTATCGTACCTACCATACCTATCGTACCTACCATACCTATCATACCTATCGTACCTACCATACCCATCGTACCGTTTTTGTAAGTTTTTTAATGTTTTTCAACCTTCGCACCCTTGGTAGACTTTGCACATTTTAAAAATAATCTTCAAAACTACTTCATAATTTTGAAATATCCTAACGCAATGAGTGGCAAGCATACATAAATATAATAGTGATGTAAAGCAGATCTTCATGAATAAAAATTTGAAATAATTCAAGTTTTTGCGGTTTATAGCATTTTTAAGAAAACATGAACCTTCTACACTTCAGAAATTCCGATTGCATGATGATTAATCGATGCTTTTACTGTCACTCTTTATCTTCCTTACAACCAATCTGCATTTTTTACAATGCGCTTTAATGAAAATTTAAGGATCTTTGTTTAAGATTATTTTCGGAACAAGTTATCCTCGCTCTTTACGACCTGTTTTTTTGTCCCAGTGTAAAGAAAGATCCGCGCCTTTCACTATCATTATTATCACCTCTTCTAAAAAGTAAATTAAGTGCAGAGGCTGTTATTAAGAGAATAAGAGCGATTTTAACAGTATGAAACATCAAGTAGGAATATCTGATTACACTAATTTTAGAAAAACGAAAAATTTCTGCTTTCTGTCTGTTTATTGTTAATTGATCATTTAAACAAATGCAATAAATTCATTCAAAATCGATTCCCCATTAAATTTTGTCTTAGATTTCAACTTAATTATTAATTAGACCTTGTTCAAATTGTAAATTTAATTCTACGTCTTACATTACGACGTCACGGTTGCCACTTAATAAACCAGGAATTCTTTTTTTTTAATTTTGTTGTACAAACTCCTACTTCTGTATAAGATTAAGTCTAAAACATCAATGTCTACTACCGCATTTTAAAATAATTGTAAACTAACACAAATCCTTAGAAGATTTATATCCGCTTACAAAAACGTTCTGTAAATTTTATCAAACGGTAAAACAATGCTTATTATCTATTATGTAAGTATAAATAATCTTTAATAGAAATGTCAATAAGGGTTTCTCGTATGTATACGTTTTAGGGTAAACAAGAAACTTTACTTACAATTATAAATAAGATAAACAAACGAAAGGTCAATAATTTTATGGCAACGAGGGAGAGTTGAAAGGAGCATTTTATGAATGAAGAGCGGTTTAAGAAATTGCATATCTTAAGTTAGTTTTTATTTATTCAGTCACGTATTAATATTAATTACTGATTCAGCTTTATCAAACTTTATGCTCTTTCTGTATGACCTATTCAAACTTTTAAATTTTAAGATAAAAAACTGACGGGTATAGTTTTAAATATAAAAATGGAAACAAGGAGGTTTTTTGTGATTCAGTTTAAAAGATAATGTATATCCAGGGTATTACTTGTTAAATATTAATACCTAGATAAAGTAAAACTTATCAGAACCATTTTTCCTGTAATTTTAAATGCTGACTTTCTTCCTAGTGTTTTTATAAATACAAATAGGATACTTTACTTAAATTTGTAAAAATGATGAACAAAACTTTTATAAAAAATTTGATAATTTTTTAATAACAAATGAAAATTCTTAAAATAAGTATAATTATAATAATGTAAATGAGTGTCAGCTTTTTTTAAAAAAAACATGTTTATATAAAGTATAGACTCTATGTGTCTAAACATATCCTTACTTTTAAAATGTAGATCAGTTTGCTAATCTAAGAGTTTTTTTAATTTAGATTTTACAAGAATTGATTTTGATGGGTCTTAAGATTGAACTTGCAAGAATCACCTTATATATTTTTGGTCCAATTTCATTGTATTATATTTTTAATGATCCTGACTTCTTTAATGGCTTTGTCCACAGAGCTAAAGCATCGTATTTTCCTCGCGATGAAAATAAAACAGTTTTTCCAAAATCTGAGGAAGAGCTTAAAAAACTTCATTTAAAATACCTTGAAGCTCGAAAAAAAAGAACTATAGATAACGAGTGATTAGCCTTGTAGTAGATGCTTATTATTCTCTATTTTTGACTCTCACATGACATATTCATTTTTATATGCATAGTTGTAACAGAAAAAACAGAAAATTTAACACATGAAAACATGTATGAATATATCTGTTTTTTTTTTTTAATGTAATAAATACATGCTGCATAATATTTTATGTGATAAAATTTTCCATATTTGGGTTAGACAGTTTTACTAATTAATTTTGAATAAGTAAAATTGTGTCACTGATACTATAAAATAAGTTGTTAAAGATAAATTTTGTTAAAAATTTGTTTTAAAAATTGAGCAAACAATAGAAAAGAAATAACTTGCTTTTATTTTTACTTTAAAGACTTTGTTAACTGAAGTATTCTAACTCTATGTTGTTCTATTTAATTTTGTAAGTATGCAATCTTTTAAAATAAATAGAATTTACAAAAAGGTTTTTAAAATAGAACCTTTTATTTAAAACAGAAAAAGTATTTAGTTAAACAAGTTTAGATCTACATTTAAATTTGTTTTGAAAAATAGATTAACAGATGTAATCAAATGGTACTATTGTGCAATAATTTCAAAGTTTGAAACCATTGCTAAAGGTATGTTAAATTGCAAATTTTTTTACAAAGTTTTATAGATTTTAAATCTAAATATATAAATTATAGTATATTTGATTTATTTCAAAAAAACCTCTAACCTCAGAATAACAGTTATGCACATAACTCATTTTTACCTAAATATGCACACATAGCCTTTTGGGTTTAAGTGATATATAGTGTTTGTAGTTGTTAGCTTAAAATTCATCTGTCATTGAAGCTGTATTTTTCCAAATTTATTGTTTTCATGTCATTTTTGTGTGTGTGACAGTACAACAATTACATGAGATATGTTTATAATTTACAGTTTTTTATTTAACAGTCATAAAAACTTCCAATTGAAAGAAATCAAGAGTTGAAATGAGTATTACAGGTAAGTTGTATGTGAATTTTAAGTTAATGTAAGATTGGGATTTATTATAAAAAGTAACAAATTAACAATACTTAATATCATTTGATAATTCCAAATTTATTTATTACTAGTTATTAGTGATGTTAGGGAAGTTTCATTTGGAACATTTTATTTAGGACATTAGCATGTGATAATTTATCCTTCTTTTTCTTTTTCTTGGTGTTAAAATTTTGTATAAAAATCTGTTTTTCAAATGCAAAAAATATTTAGTTTATTTTTTAAGTGAATTTAATTTTCTTTTTTTTTTTAATTTAAAAAATAAGTCTTAGCTTTTATTAAATTGTTTGTTTTAAACTCCAGAGTTTCCACATGTTACATTTAACTGGGTAAATGTCAGAGATGAGTTTCAAAAATCTTGCAGAGGTGGGTTTATTCAATTAATATTTGTTCTATAAAAAAAATTGCTCTAAAAAAAAAAATTAAATTCTTTTACTTTTGTTTGTTTTCTATTAGAGTTGAAGTTAGGAGAACTAGTTCATGATAACCTGTAAGTTTGCTTTTTTCAGAAATGCTAATAAAAAATAAAATGCTGCCTATTGTGACATAAGTAAAACTTTCATTCAACAGATTCATATATATGTATCTTATTCTGTATAGACATTAGTTTTTAGAAGGTCAATGTTAATCAAACATGTTAAAACTTTATAAGGAACTTTTTAAATCTTTTACAAGGAGTTTTATTGGTGAATAGTTTTATTTTGACAGAATCTATAGGTTTTAAAAGTAATAGTGGATAATGTTTTTTATTTTTTGCTTAAGATTTACAATTCACCAGGAGAACAATCCTTTCAGTTTCTTTTTCTAAATATTTTTTTGATGTTTAAATAACTTTTTTGTAGACATTTTCTTCTACTTATTCAATTTTTTTTTTCTACTTTTATTTAAGTTTTGGATTGTTTGAAGCTATGTCAGCCATTGAGATAATGGACCCAAAAATGGATGCAGGGATGGTCTGTAATCGTACAAGGAAAGTGTACCAACTTCAGCCAGCAATTGCGGTAACATTGATTTTGTTTTTATACCTGAATTGTGTATTTTGCAAATTTTGAAAAATCATTGAATTTTTTTATATTTTTTAAATTTATCTTTAGATAGGAAAATTAAAAGTTAAAGATTTAGCAGAATCAGAAGTACTAGGTGTTATAAATGAGCTGACTGCCTGTTTTGTAAGAGATAAATCAAATTTTATAAATATTTAATTTATATAAATGTTTTCAATACAGAATGTATATAAATATATAGTTTATATAAATGCTTTTAATACAGAGTGTATTTAAACATCTATGCATGCCAATTTTTCTGGATTTTCTCATTAAGAATGTTTCATTTCAATTATAGAATACATTAGATTATTGATATAATAAATCCTGAAAAGAAATTAGAAATGGCTTGTGATATTAAGTGGTTGTTATATTGAAAAATTTTTTATATAAAAGTTAAGAAAAAATTGAGATGTTTTATGTTGTGAGGGATTGTTATATTCAGATTCTACTCTATGGACAAAATTTATGTTACCAAAATGCAATCAAATATAAAAAAAGTTGTTGTTTAGTTTTTTTTTTTATTGTCTATATATTGATGTAGCAGATCCATGATAAGACCCTTTAGGGATATTTTAATAATATAACTGAGTGGCAAATATTTGGTGATTTGTTCATGCAAAAAGTTATAATAATTTTTATTGTGATTGTTGGTGTCACCTGAGGTAAATTGTTCAAATTTTTTTATTTAAAATGTTTTTTTTTTTAAATGATAAAAAGCTTTTAAGCTTTGTTTAAAATGTTCCATTCTGTATAGCCTTCAAGTGGTGATATGCCTGTTGTTGCCTAGGGTGATTTATATAGGTGCTCATTGTATCCTACATGAAAACCCGCACACTTATCACTTAATGGTAACTTTCAGCATTAGTTGAAAGTATAAAACTCCTTGTAAACTATTTTTAGGTATAAATAAATGTTGTTTTATGGTTTCTTAAAGGTCACCCATTTCCAATGTTACTTTAACAAAAATTTAGCTCTTTACTATTTATTTACTTTTTTTCTGTTTTTATATTCCCATTTGACAATTTTTAAGAGCAATTTGTCTAGTAGGCTTAAACTATAATCAAATAATGCATCAAATATTTCCCAGCTATTATTTTGCAATTTGTTGTAGTTGGTAAAACAGAGCAGCTAGCTTGAATTCTTAACAAGATTTACCCTTCAATAATGATAGGAGAGAGTGGTTCATATACTTTGGTAGATTATTATTTGCTCCATGATATAACCCCCAATGGTATACACTAGATTTATGTGTTACTCATCACAAATAGATGTATGAGACTCTTTCCAAAGTTGATGATAAATAGTTTGCCTAAATATAGTGAATTAGGGTACAAAAAATTTTATGAATGAATTGCTGATAAAAAGAAACAGCAATGATTATTTTAATAAAGTATCTTAAATTTTTAGTGTACTTGGCTAGACGGTCATTCATTGGTTCAAACTGTGTTTACTTGTCTATATTGCCACAATCCTTCAGTTATTGAAGATGTAGTTCTAAAGGTAAGATGAAAATAAGTGTGAACAATATCAGTTAGTTTAATTATTTAGGAAAATCATCATGCACTAAATATAATTTTTTTTTTTTTTTTTTTTTTTTTTGTAATAAAAGTTCACATATGTGATTTAAACCAACTGTTCACATATGTGATTTAAACCCCTCTCTTGACTTAATTCCACTCCTAAAACATGCTTTTTGTGAAGGTGATCAGTTCAGACTTAATTGCTGTCCAAGATTGCTAAACAAAGAATTTACACATCTGTTTTATATTCAGGCATTCTGTATATCTACTTTAAAGATGGTGGATGTTGTTAGAAATATTTGCACAAGAGCAAAAGTCTATGAGGAGGTAACTTGTATTTTACAATTTTTTTACTGGCTGTTTAATCAAATTTGATTTCTGAATTTAAAATGTTAAAGTTTTTTCAAACCTTCTTACATTATTGATTCATTAGTTATTGATTCAAATATTTTAAAATGTATTTGAAAATAAAATGTTTGTTTTGTACAGATCCTATATTTAGTTTATAGCTACTTTATATCTTTAGTGTATATAGAATATATATATATATATATATATATATATATATATATATATATATATATATATATATATATATATATATATATATATATATATACACACACACACACACATATATATTAGTTATATATACACATATATATTAGTTATATATTAAACTTTTGTTTAGGAAGATTTCCAACCATTAACATATGGCTTTAAACTAGCTTGTAATGTTACTGAGTTACGAATTTCTGGTGAGTTCTAAACACAGAAAATTTATAATACAAACAAATTTATTGTCAAACTAACTTTTTAAATGTCATTCTTCTTGAATGTTTGGTTTACTAAATTTGAATGGGTTTTTTTAGGTATGCTTCGAGAAGCTGATGAGGAAATTACAAAAAGGCTCAAAGTAATTACATGTGATTTTCTAAATGCTATTTGAAATATAAGTCTTTTGATTTAAATTAATCCTATAACAAAAAAAAGTTTTGAAAAAATATAAAACAATTGCCTTTAGATAGCACAAGTATTAATGCTTGTGAGACCTAGCAGATAAGGCACTGTACTTTTAATTCAGAAATAATCACTTGAAACCAGTTATTTTTTTCAAGCATTTTTTTTTTTTTTTTATAAGAAATGAACTAAGTGAATGTAGTGTGTCAGAATCTTATTGCAATCCTTTACAAGCATCACAAATAAATTAAAAAAACCAAAAAAATATAAAGAAATAGATAGCTTATAAATAAATATTACAAAGTTGTTATGGTTTGTTTGTTGTGGTTTTTTCCCAAAAAAATTTTTTATTATAGATATACCAGAGTAATGAAGAACAAATGAAGAACGAAGTAAAAGATTTAATTTTTTTTTGTGTTAGTTTGACCTGTTATGATTTTTTATAAGATAAAATTTAGAATATAAATAAACGTTTTTCATCCTTTAGGATATAAGAAAAGTTTTTAATGAGTTTCAATAATTTTAGGCAGATTCTCTTTTTTTAAAAAAATTTGTCTTTAATTTAGATTGAAGTTTGCAAAGCAATCAAGATACGGCTCAAGTTTTGGCGTGCCTTATATTGTGCTCTGTTGGGGTTTGAAAAACAAGATGTAACTTTATAAACTTATAAATACATTATTTATAATAATAGTGTTATATGCAATATGCTGCAACAAATTTTTCCTCTTATATTTTTTAGTGTTCTGAAATGAAGAGGTGTAAGGAATATTTGTCAACTGCCAAAGAAGCCCTAAAAGAAGTGTCATCTACACAAAACTTGGGTTTAAAACCAGACAATACAAAAGGTGGGTAAATGGTGTTTCCATGTTTCAAATTATGCTATGATATAAATTTTGAAGATGGTTAAGGTTTATATTTTAACACAATTTTAGAATACTACATGATTGGATTTGATCCTCTAGTAAATCAACGACTACTTCCTCCATCATTCCCAAGACAAACTCAAATATTTACACAAGAGAAAGTGAGAAACTTTAAAGATAGTTTCAACCCAAAAAAAAAAGTGTTCTTTTTGCTTTTAATAGTTTGTTCAAGTAATGAAACAGAATACAAACTATCAAGTAAATAAAAACTGGAGTTAGTATTTTAACAACCACTAATGTTTAACAAATTTAAAATAAATATACATATTTTTACACATTTATTATAAAAAAATTTATGTTCCAATTATATGCAATAAATTATGGAAAATGTCTATTCATAGATCATGAAATACATAGATGATTTGATTACTCGGCTATTGAATATTTGCTCAGTAACAGAATGCTCTAACTTCCACGTTATTTTAGTAAGTTTTTCATTGTTATAAAAATTTTAAAAAATTTGGTTAGTTTGCTGTCTTATTAATTTTTTTTCTTAAGTCTTTACACAAGATTATAATTCTTTTTTATATCAGCATTGTGAAAAGTAACCAGAATATATATATTTTAAAATATTTTTTGTTTTTAGGAATTTTTATGTGATTTCAGTAAGCAAATACCTTGCGTTCTTTCCAGGTCAATACTACAGGTTAATAGTTTTTTTTCTTTTTAACTGTATTGGCAGCAGCATGTTTTGAAAATTGTTAATGAGTAACATTAGAGATGTAGACAATAAACAGTGAAAGTACATCAAGCAATGATAGGAATTTGTTTGTTATATTTCATTAGTATTTTTATTCTTTATAATTTATATTTATCTTATACTTTTGTATTTATTACATTATAAAGGGTACACAAATATATCTAAACAAAAGATCATTTAAAATTTTTTGAACATTTATATGAATCAGTTTTTTAAAAGGGCAAATTTGACAGTGTTTTGTGCAAATCCGCCCTTTTAAAAAACACTGGTTCATACAAACATAGTTATTTCTTAAAGTGACTTAATTATTGATTTTCTTTTTCTATTTTTAAAATTTAGTTAGTGGTCTGTCATCCAGGAAATAAAATATTTGGGAAATTTCCAATAATTGAAATGCTAAAAGAAGCAGTAAAATTGTTTAATGGCACGCCAGCTGTTGCTGATCTGTAAGTAACTATTTTGGTTAACTATCCAATGTTAAAATGAATTCCATTAAACAACAGAGAAGCCCAAGATATTTGTATATTTTCCACAAAACAACTTTCTTTCATAATTGCAAATATCTCTTCAGAAAGTTTTTTGCTAGCTAAAAAGTGTATACATGAAATATAAATCTAGATAATAAAATTATACTTATTTAAGAGTAAGATCTTTGTTGAACTTTACATGTGAATTTTTTTAAAAATTCCCTTTCTCAGCAGATTGTACTAAATTTAAGAACCTCCATTAATTTAAAAAAAATATTTGCTTGTACAAAATTCACTTAAAAACTGCATAAAATTGTAAACTTACTTTCAAATGATTTGAAATTCAAAAAATTGCCTCTTGATTTTATTTAAAAGCATATTTTAAATATTACATTAAATATGAAGTTAAATGAAAATATATTATAAAAGAGGTCAAATACATGATCAATTACCAACTGTATAAGGCATGTCATATATGCATCATATATTAGATAACTATCTTGAACCTAGTACCATTTCAAGATTTGTCATGACTCAATTTTTATTATGAATTAGGAAAACTGATTTTTTTCTACTGGTAATGTCCAAATAATGTTATTTTATTCAACATTATTTGGCTGAAAAAAAAACAACTATTTAAAAACTTAAATTGAATTTTGTTGTTCGAAAAATCTTGTAAAATCAGATTAATTTTTAAAAACTGGTATCAATAGTTTAAACATTTTATAGACCTTTATTTACAGGTTTCTCTATCGTATTTATAGAACATCCAAAAAAGTGGATGTTCTGTAAATACAATAGAGAAACCTCTAACAAATTAAAAACCTATAATTATAGCGATTTTTTTCAGAAAAATTTTAAAGATCTCAGTTGATCTATATTTCAGTATTTACAAAGTCAGTCATTGAAAAAAGTATAATTAGATGTGATGGCATTTAAGGATCCCAGTGTCAGGATTAGCCAATGCTGCTGCAATTAACCATTTCTAATTATACACCCCCTGAATTTTGAGATATAGAAAGTATGCATAAATAAAAAGTTTAAGAAGACCCTTTGTAATCAATCATTTCAGTTGTACTTCTAGTTTTTACTTTTATTGGGAAATTAATTCAGAAAACTTCATGTTTAATTTTTATGTTTCATTGTACAAGTTTGTAGCTGCAAGTTGCTACATTGTCATCCTCACAAAATACAGAAAATAGGTCTGTATCCCATAATTACATAGAATATTTAGATTTTATAGGATTGAATTTTTTCAGGTTGGTATTTACAGCCCTGTAAAATGCAGGTCTGTATTTACAAAATCCTGTAAATGTTTTTAGGATTAATGCCCAATGTTAATTTTTAAAATCTATTTTTCTCACTATTTTTACTTTTTTTTTTTTTTATCATTATTTTCATTTTTTATTCATTTTTGAAAAACTTTTTTGGATATTTTAAATACTATTATAAAAATTAGATTTTCTAAAAAAAAAAAATTATTTTTAACTTTCATTCCCAATTTTAGCACACCACTATCTTCAGTTGAAGCAAAAACTATTGTAGGGAATTTTTTTGCAAGAGCTGTCAAGGTATTTTTATATTATTTAAGGTATTTTTATACTATTTAAGGTATTTCTTTTTCTCTTCTATCTTTTTTTAACTTATTCTTGTTGTTAATTTTGTTTTTATTACATTGTAATCCTTTTTTTATATATCTCTTTATTGATCATTCTTCTTATGAAAGTTTTGCTGAACTTGTATTTAGTATTTTCAAATCTGAATTTCAATTCTGAGATTTTTTGTTTTAAATAGCCTATGTTAGGGCTGATTGAAGCATATGGCCATAATCGAGCTCGTCAACGTGAAAAGCTAGGTGCATTATTGGGAGAATTTGGGGCCTTGCAAGTTGAAGTAAATTGTTTACATGTATTCACAAGAAACAATTTTGCATAAAACCTCTATTTTTTTTTTTTTTTATCACTAGCTTATACACATTTTTTTATATACAGTAATAAATTATTGTTGTGTATTAAAAATCTTCTCAAAATATATAGGCTGATCAAGCTGACCAAGCGCTGCATATCATTTTACAAGCAATTGATGTCAAGGTAAAGTTCTCAAGCTTAGTTTGTTTTAAAACCCTACTAAAAAATATGCAAAGATTTTTAATCCATAAATCATAAAGTATTGCATAAATATTTTTAGAGGCAACATTTAGCGTGTTTTGAATCATGGGTCTTATATCACTCTCTTACTGTTATGATACAACACACTTTTCTTGGTTTTGAGTTAGAACTGTTCAATACACATGAATTTCACTATGTTTACTGGTAAAAAAAAAAAATCTGTTGTTTTTTTCAAATAAAAAATATAATTGCCCTCAAAACGTTTTGTTTGTTTGTGTTTCAGGTGTCCTGTAACTTTTTAGTATTTCTTGTGTTTCAGGTGCTCTGTAACTTTTTTTAAAATTATTTAATATTTATCAGTGTATTAACTTATATTACTGACTATTTAATTAATACATCATAAATTATCAACTCATAATTACAATATGTATAAATGTTATGCTTAAATGTTACTAATGACGACGTTCCTCGATAAATACAAACATTTGATTTGTAGTGTTAGCAACAAAACTTAATGAGTTTTTAAAATGTTTTTTCACTACTTTTCTGTTTGCTTTTATGTAAGGATACTTGTAGTTAACAATTAAATATATAGACATAATTATTAATATTTAATTGTTTAAATATTGTTTGTTAAAAAGTTGTAATAATAATTTTAATGTTGCTTGATATAAAAGATAAAGTTTTACTTTTTATTAATAGTTAATAAATTAATTTTACTTTTTATTAATAGTTAATGAATTAATTTTAATAGTTAAAAAACTTACTCATCTTTTAAAAAAGTTAATTGCTTAAATCTTTTACTTGAATTATTTTTTAGAAATAAAATTTATCCTTAAAGAAGCTATGGCTAAAAATTTATACTTACATTTTATTTTTGTTCTTCAAAATATTTGTTTATTCTTTTTATTTACTTTTAATTATTTTTGTAATGTTAAGGTATTTAGACTACCTATTTGGTTGGGCAAACAACTGTTTGCATCGAGCAGAAATGCTTCTTAATGTACAAGAACAATATATAGGTTACATTTTTTTTTTTTTTTTTTTTATTTAAAATAATTAAATTTAACATATTTTTTTAGGTTTTGTGTTAATTTTAAATGTATTTTTTATTATTATTATTTGTTAATTCTTTTAGTTGTGCATATTGCTTAGGATAACTTTAGTCAAAATGTTGATATCTGTAAAATGTTTAAGATGGTTAATTAAAAAGTATTTTTAAGAAAAATGCTAAGATTTTTTTTTGTGTTCTTTTTTCAAACATATTGACATTAGCAAAAAACAAAAAACCTTCAAAGATTGCTAAGCAAACAAACCTATTTTATTTGGCTTAATAATGCTTGACAATTAATTGTGTATATTCTTCATTCTAAAAGTATAAAAAAGCATTTATTTTTAATGGTTAAAATATCAAATATACTTTAAATGTTCAAAATGTTTTTCTGTTCTGTAAAAGGATTTTTTTCTTCTCCATACATTTTTCATTGCATTTTTTTCTCTTTTCATTTCAGAATTATTTATTTGATGTTGATTTAAACAAAAAACTGTTTTGTCTTCTTTTATTCTATTTGTGCACTGAGTTTTGAGTTTTGATTTTTCTTCTATTTTCTGTTTTACTCTTACCCACCAACATTCTTTATCTTTAAAATGCTTTTCATCTGTAGATATTATGATTGTTCTTCTACATTCCTTTTCAATGGATTTTTTCAATTTTTGAACTCTAAAAAGATGTTGTTTTTTTTTACTTTTTAAAATTTATGTCTTCTTTTTTTTTTTTTCTTCTAGATTTTTTTTGTTAAAAATAATTGCAGAATGTTCTTTATAAATATTAATTATGCATTTTAATAATTTTACTTACAATTCATGTCTAAAATATTAATCACTTTTCATTGAAAAACAGTTTTTTTTATAAAAGAAAAACTTTAATGTTAGTTAAAGTAAAATTCTTGCAATCCATCAAAGTATAAACAAACATATATTTTAGTATAAGTTAACATGATTTAAAATAACTCTAGCAAAAGTGCACATATTTAAATCTTAGAATTACTAAATGCTCATAAAAGTAAGTCTTTCTGCTTAACATAAGTTAGCAAAAGTGAACATAAATTAAACATAATTAAAAAAAGATGCATAATTTTATAATGAAAAGTTTTTTTTGTACTTTTTAGATAAGAAATGTGGAAAGAAGGAAAAGAAACGCAAGAAAGGTCAGTAAAATATCAATTTAAAAAAGTTAAAATTATCTAATTAACCACTGTTTTTTTACACAATAATTTTTCAACAATTGTGTGATGTGTGAAGAATGCTCTATACAAACAAGTTTGTAAAGAATATTCAAAAAATAAAAGGAATTTTTCCTTTACATTTTTTTTTTTAGAAATAGAAAATGTTTCTGTGTTTATTTTGATGGTAAAACTATTTTTGTTGTTGTTATGTTGAGTTTTTTAATATAGTTAATGTTTTTAGCTTTCTTTTTTTTTTTAATAGAAATCTTATCTTCATGTTCTGACCAAATAAAAGAGCGCAAAAGTCTACGACTTATCTTTAATGGAATGAAGGAGTTATGTTTAGGAAATATAAAGGTGGTTCCAACCATAAACTTTAATATTTAAAATCAAATAGAGCTTTATATTTTTTTTTAATAAAAAACAAGTTTTCATTTTTTATAATGAATAAATAGAGGAAAAGCTATTTTGAAGTAGATTATTTATTTCAGATTATATTATTGATTGTATTATTAAAAACCAAAGATCTAAGAATTGAAAGAATAACAATAGCCATTTCTTTTTTGACTCTTTAAATTTTTTTAATAATTAATACCTTTTAAAAACATCAAAAAGAAAACTTGATTTTTTTTATAAAAACATTTAACTGTAAAAACATTATATCAATGTTATAATTATATTATGTTTATGGGCCTATATGTGTCTGTATGCATGTGTTTGAGAGTCTGCACGAGTCTGCACAAGTCTGCATGTGTGTCTGCATACTTCTACATGTTACGTATGTATTGTATATCTTGTGGTCATAATTTTTGTACTGTTATGATTTCAGGCATATGAAGGTTTTGATAAAGATGGGAAAATAAAACATCCAGAAGTGTTCTTTGACAATGAAAAAGTTAGATTTTTTTTTGTTATTGCTTTACTTATAAGTCAAGACTTTAGAAAGTTCAAAAAAGTAATATCTATTTATTCACCTAGTCAACTTATTTACTGAGTATTTTATTTTTAAATTTTTGAATCAAAACTTAAAGTGAATAGTTACTAATATTATCTAACTATTACCATATACATATATATATGCAATATTTAAGTATATATTTTTAATTGTTTTTTGAAATGTATAGAATTTTTAAAAATCAAAAAAAGAAGTAAGTACTAAATAGCATTAATCAAAAAAAGGTTATAATTTTAAGATTCGGTTTGAGCGTCGTTTCCTAACATTTCAAGCTATTGATACTCATCAATCTGTACAGTACAAAGACTACAAAGAAGTAACGTCTTCACCAGAAGACGAATATTGTTCTGTGGGTTTGATTTTTTCCTTTTAGTCCTTTAATTTTATTTTTGATGTTTTGATGGAGTTTATTGTTATTAATTTCTATTTATGAATATTGTTTCTCTTCTTTTTTTTTTAATCTTGAGTACCTCAGAGCTCCAAATTATACACACAATCAATGATGCACTATCAAAGGGCAATGGATATACTTCAGTATATAGAACAAATAGATGTGGAGGTAAAAGTTTTTTGATCTTCTATTATCAGAAATTGATATCTTTTTTCTATCAGTGGCCATCCCACAATTAAAAAATTTAAATGCAAAGCACTTTATAAAAGTTGCTTAATTTAATTGTATGCTAATTCTTTAGTCTCTTGCATTAAAAGTTTTATAAAAAAGTTGGGTGAGAAATTCTAGGAAATTAATTGAAGTATTGAAGGTTTTCCCTATCAGACTGTTTTTCTGAGATATAACTTTTATCAGGGTGAACGCTTGATGAAAGTTGCAAAAACTAATTTTGTTGTTATGAAACTCATTTCTTCTGCTCATAAGCAAGCATCAAATGTAAGTGTTCTAAAATATTTTCTTTTTTTTTTTTTTTTTTTATAGATATATTAATGTCGCACAAACAGATCAATTAAAAAATGATCATTTTTATGGCAAAATCAGAATTTCACCTAGATCATCAAACTAGCATTAATAAGATGAACATAAAATACTAAAAGCTAGTTTTAAGAAATAAAAATTAAGATTAACTGGCTGAAGAAACTAATTTCATGCAAAAGTTTTTTTTGCATTTCTCCCATCTAGCTGTTAGTGTTTTTGCTGCTCTTATATGCTTTTGGAATTAAATAAAATGTCTGTTTTAATTTTAAGTTAAATGTTTGTTTTAAAAATGTTTTATGCAGAAATGACATCTAATAAAATTAAATGTATTGTTAAAATTTATTAAGAGATGAATACAAATATAGGCATTTAGTTTTACAGATATTTTGATTTTTTTCTCAATTTGTTTTTGATTGACAGAAATCACCTATATGGGACTTCAAATGTCACCAGAGTTATCCTTTGATTCGACTTGTATAACCTCAACCTGATTCAACCTGTTTAACCAGATTTATTGTAACATCAGTTTGTCATCAGAGTTATTCAAATGCTCTTTAAAATGTAAAAATTGAAATGATTAGTTTTATATAGTTGTTAAGTTCTTTTAGTTTGCATTCCTTAGTGTTTTGTTTTACTTATTTTTTTTAAGTACTCAGATTAAGATCTATTTATTTATTTCAAGTTTCTCTAACAAAAAGTTTCTTTTTTTTTTTTAACTACAATTATTTGTTATGACAAAAGCTAAGAATTTAAGATAATATTGTGTGATGGATGATATTTTTATCTTTAAATTTTTGCACAATTAGTTTCTCGTTGCTAAATGCTATGCTAGTTGTCCTATTGGTGCTTATGTGCTAGTGGGCCTTATGTAATAGGATAACTTTGTGCAAGCATGTGTGTCATAGCTGACATCCTGTTATGTCCACATACCTTGCAAGTTTTTATTCTGATTTGAAATGTGTGTTTAACAAATTTGGAACAAATCTGGCTTAATCTTAAAATTTCAAAATTACTGAGTCTAATTGGTTAAAGTTTGCAAACTAGGCAGTTTATTTTAATTGGTTGCAAATTACTATTGCTTTTGTGAATTATTACATTTGTGGAAATGTTGGTTTAGCTCAAACTTAAAAAGGTGATTTGCATTTCAATAACCTTCCTATTTTTTTCTTAAAAAAGAAATTTGAAGTAAGAAGCTAAATTAAAATTTTTCTTTTGGTGTTTTTTTACTTTTTTCTAGTTAATTAGTTTTTGATAACAATTAAATGTTACATAAAATATTACTATGCTTTGTAGACATAAGTTTTTTTTATGAAATTTAAGTTATTTGGTTTACCCATATTTAAATCAGTTCTAAATATTTAGTAGCAAAGTTATACTGTTTGCTTTTATTTGAAGATTGGTTTAAAAAAAATATATAGGCTTAAAAAAACCAACACTTAGATGATTATAGATGTATAAGTAAGTGGATTGATATTTTGTAGGAATAAAAAGTGGATTGATATTTTGTAGGAATAAAAAGTGGATTGATATTTTGTAGGAATAGAAAGTGGATTGATATTTTGTAGGAATAGAAAGTGGATTGATATTTTGTAGGAATAAAAGCCATAAACATGAGATAATCACCATTTTTAGTAATAATTTCTTTACACTAAACATATAAAAATTATGAAAATAGTTTTTACTAGATTCAGCTTAAGTATCAGTCATTATGAAATTATTAATTTAGATCTCTCTATATTTTTTACCTATTTTTAGTTTTTAAAAAAAAAAAATGACCTAAAAAAAGTATGGTTCTAAAAAAGTTTTCTTGTCGGAAGCAGGATAAAGCTAAAGGTATTTTTTTATCACTAATTTTAGTATTTGTATTAATTCTGAATGTTCTTTTCCTGATCTTACATATTGTAAAGGCGGGATTTTTTTTGTATTTTTCTTTTCTTTATAATGTTTGTCTGTATGATGGTGTAAGGGATTAGGGATTTAGGAAGGTACAGGTCTAGGGTTATGTGGAAGGGGTATTTGGAATCAAGGTTGATGGTCTGCAGATTACTTATATAGAAATGGGCAAGGTTTAATCTAAAAGGTTAAGGTTGTGTTTGCCATTCTCAGTAAATACAATATTTCAATAAACGTTCTATTTTACAATATTTCAATAAACGTTCTATTAGTGTGTAATGGCTAGCACTCTTTTATTCATTAACTTATAAAATACATATAATGCTCTCTTACTCTACTTGTAGTGCTTTATACTGTTTTTATCAATTATTCCTCTTTAGCTCTTCTAGCTTTAAACAAATATCTTTCTTTTTTTTTTCTTTATTAAAAATGGTGAAAGTAAAACTTTTCTTCTATCAATTTTTCTTCTGACTTCTATTTAATTCTTTATTTCTTCTGTTTTATCAACTATTTCAAATTCTTCAATAATAAGAACTCTCTTTCTCTAAAAATTCTTCTTAAAAATCTTTCTTAAAAATTCTGACTTCTCTTCATTTTTATAAGAAGTTTCCTCTATCTTTTTGTTTATTCCCTAAGAAGTCCTTCGTAACTTTATTTTTGAGCTTTTATAGTTCTCCATTATTGTTTGATTGCTATATCTACTTATCATTAATGACAAGTAAATAGGTCTCTGCATGTACATCTTTTCCTAATTGCTGTTTTTCATTTTTTCTTTATTACGTTTTATTGTGTTATTGTTTATTTACATGACAGGATGAATAAGTCTCTGTATGTACATCTTTTTGCTATTTTTAACTTTTCTCCTTCCTCGCAATATTTTTTGCTCATTGTAAAATGTATTTCCAAAATAAATTGATATCTTCATATGAGATTTTCTTTTATATTTTTTTTATCAACTAATTTTTCTAGCTCATGAAGATCGACATGTGTCTGCAAATGATGCTGTACATAATAAGATTTATTGTGTAAGTAAAACTGTTTAACTGTTTCTTTTGATGACGAATTTGGTTAATGATGATTGGTGATGATACTTGATAATGGTAATTGATGATGATTGATGATGATGTAAATTTGTTTCCAGACCAATTACATAAAAACATCCAAGTATAATGTCTTCACGTTTCTTCCACTCAATCTGTTTGAGCAGTTTCGAAAAGCAGCAAATTTATATTTCCTTTTGCAAATCATTATTATGGTAAGTTTTTACTTTCTAATCTTATTTTTAAATATTTAAAATGTATACTTATTTTAAAACACTATGAATGTGCTCAAAAAACATTTTCATGGTTAACGTTTGGAATACACTTTAGTTGTGATGCTTTTACTACATTTAGCAGGCCTGCAAAAGATAAGGGATGCCATATATGGGTTAGGGGTTTTCCAAAATTTTATTTCAAAATATTCTAGTTATCAATATGATGACTAGTTGAATATTTTTCAATTAGTTGCTTTTTTTTGTTTTCTTGCATATACAATTGGAATTATATGTTTTGATTAATATGAAACTTTTCAGCCCCTTAATTGAGAAATAAAATAAAATAAACAAAATTTAAAAGAAATCAAATTTTTTTCTAACTTTACCTCGTTCATCTTATGAGCGTATAAAAATCAGTTGGGAACTAAGATATAAAATGCTAAATTTAGTTGCATACATTTTTATAGAAACAATTAGATTACAGTGTTGAATTTCAACAAAACATTTTTATAAATCATTCAAGCTATCTAGATGAGGTAGAACCTCACCTGGATCAATGGTTCAATGGAAGTATGACAAATTTCTTTATGCAAATGAAGATATTTACCACCAGGTACTTAAAAGAAAAAAAATTTAAAAGTCAAACTGTTCATAGAAAAATTTTTCAACTTCTGTTTACTTATATGCTTTTTATTTGTATATATGTTTTACTCTTTCTCTCAAAGTATCTTTTACAAACTGTTAGAATTGCAAAATATACAATGTTAGCAATACCAAAATAAAGAACATGTTAATGTTTTGATTATTATAGCTGAAGCATATTATTATCTCAGGGCTTGTGATAAAATAAAGAACATGTTAATGTTTTGATTATTATAGCTGAACCATATTATTATCTCAGGGCTTGTGATAAAATGGGCGCGATTGCACCACGCTCGTGAAACACGCCCATAAACGGCTGAAGCATATTATTATCTATTTTTTATTATATTGTTATTGCAACATTAACATTTAAATAATCACATGTAAGCAGTTCTTAGTTATGTTTTCTTTTTGTTTTTATTTAGGATTTCTATTCTTTAAAAGATTAAATTAAATTTATTGGACAGCCAGGATTTGCACTATTTAAATATGTTCTGCTGTTTTTTAATATTTTTTAGGATTAGGAGTGATTTAACAAAAGAAGCATAAGAATCTTTTAAGTTCAAAAAAAAAAAAAATTGATAATAAAAAAAAAATAAGTTTATGTAAAAGAAATTTTTTTTTTTTTCAAAAGTCTTTTTGAATATCAAACTTTTAACAATAGCAAGTGGGAACTTGTTTTGTTATATATTTACACTAAAGCTTTATCTATTCTATTGCTATTATACATTGTATATGTGTTGAGATTAGCTGATCTATCATATTGAAACGATAATTTTGAATGATACCATTTGATATTTTTAATGGTCTTCCTGTATGCTTTGTATAATACAATTCAAAATAAAATGTAATTTTTAGTCCATACCAAAAATTACTGCTTTAAATCCTTCTTCTACTGCGGTTCCACTGACACTTGTACTTCTTGCTACCATGATTAAAGATGGCTTTGATGACTATGGAAGACACAAAAGTGATAGCCAAATTAATAACAAAACAGCAAATGTCTTGACAGCAGAGGGGTTTAAAAAGAAAAAATGGCAGGATGTAGCCACTGGAGATATAATTAAAGTTGAAGATGATGAACCTATTGCTGTAAGTCCTTTTTTAAAAAAGAAAATAAAAGATTCAAAATATTTGTGCATAATTTAATAACAAATCTCAAAAGACTTCATTCTGTGTTATTTATACCATAAATATTTTTAATGATAAGGTAACTATGTATTAACTTCACCACTTTTGGCTACAGTGATGTATAATGTGCAAAAATGTATTGTCTTTAGGCTGATATCTTGCTCATATCAACTCAAAATCCTAGTGGGCTTTGTTTTATAGAAACTGCAGATTTAGATGGGTTAGGTTAACTTTTTGTATTTAATTTTACTACAAATAGAGTTTCTTTTTTATTAAATGTTCTGTAATAGAAATAGACATATGGCATTAAGACCTGCTATGATATTGCGAAGTTTTTGATTCATCAAATTTGATTTTTCATATTCTAGCCATGGTTTACTATGATCATGGCTAGCTTTTGCTTAAACTGGCTTACGCATTCATTTTTTGATGATTTTTCTGTTTTTGTTATATGCAATTTTTTTTTGTGTATTTTGTTTTGCATTCTTTATTTGTGTATTTTGTTTTTAGTGAAACAAATTTAAAAGTTCGTCAACCTCTTTCTGAAACTAATGAACTATTTGTTAATGAGGAAACAATATCTAAATTTAATGGTAGCATTTAAATATATATTTTTTAAATAATAGAAAAAATATGTTTATAATAAGATAATTTGCATATTTTTATTTAAAAAAAAGATGTTTTAATTTTAATAATAATTTTAGAAGGTAATTTATTAACAATACCTTTTCTCTGTCATTATTTTTAAATTATAAATTTATAGGAGAAGTGAAATGTGAACCTCCAAACAATAGACTTGAGAAGTTCACTGGCAATCTGATATGGAATGGTGTCACTTTTTCTTTGGATAATGGAAATATAGTATTAAGGGTGTGTTGCCCAAGTTATACAATTATATACTAAAAGCTAGATTTACTTAATTCTCTAATAAAATGTCTCTAATAAAGTTAATTTATTTAATGTCTTTTATAAAATTAAAATATTTTGTTAAAATGATTTTTATGATGATTTTTATAAAGAACTTTCTTTTTAATTTTTTTTAAATTTCTTGTAATTTTTTTTGTATTTTTGTGGATATTATTACAAATGTTAACAGCATTAGTTACAAATTTTGAATGAGAAAAATTTGTTTTAAAGGGGTGTGTTCTGAGAAATACTCCTTGGATATTTGGCTTAGTTTTATATGCAGGACATGACTCTAAGCTCATGATGAATAGTGGTAAGTGGTTACATCAATTTTCAACTTTACTTCAGCTAGTTTACAAAATGTTTTGCATATCAGCTTAGTAAAGACGTTCCACTTTTTCTATGTGTTTTATTAAAATGCACTATAAAAATATTTCTTATTTTAAACAATCAGCATTAAAAGTATTTTATTTCGTACTATGAAAAATTTTTATTACTAATATTAATCAATGCATATTTCTTGTGATGTTTATTTACATTTTCTTATTATATAATTTTCTTAATGAATGAGGAAAAATTGCCACTCTCACTTTTCTTTTTTTATAATTTTTGGCTTTCCATAATTATTTCAAAGTACATGTAAAATAAGTTTGATATATAATAAATGATATGTAATTTATGAAGTTATACTAGAAATGAGTTTTAACTGCTGGATAAATTTTTTCATTTTTGTTACTCTCATGTTTAAGGTAAAACTATCTTTAAGCGAACAAAGTTGGACAAAATGACAAATAGTTTGGTTATAGGGGTAAGAGGCTTGTATATACTTAAATTATTCCACAAAACCCTCTTTAAGAAATAAATACAATTTGCGTAATGTAAAAACTGTTCCTGTTATTTAAACATTTAATTTTTGTTGCTAATTTAGATTGCTTTATTACTTGCTCTCATCTGCACATTTTGCTCTATAATGTCATATTTTCAAGAAAAAAACACTGGAAAGGTATAGAAGAAGATTTTAGTTTCATAGACCAACATTCTAAAGTTTATTGCCTTTGAATTTATACACTAAACTCATATGACCATTAAATAATCATGTACTGACTGCATCTGTAATTTAGGTGTAAAGAACATTCAGTAGATAAAATATACCAAACTTTTATGATGCACTGACGGTTTGTTTAATCTTTTTCAAATGTGTCGAATACAAAATATAAAAAAAATACTTTTAGAATTTTCAGACATTTCTACCATGGGAAACTTTCTATAAAAACAGCCCTGGTTTAATTGCTTTAATCAACTGGCCTGGTTTTGTAATGATATTAAATACATTAATACCAATATCACTGTATATTAGGTATAACTTATGGTTTTTAGTTTTATTCTTGTTGTCTTAATGTCCTTTTTTTTTGTTTTTTTTATTGTTGAATCATATCCCTATACTGCAGCTTTATTTTAAGTGTTGAGCTAATTCGTTTGGGTCAAAGTCTCCTCATAAGCTATGATATTAACTTGTATGATGAAGGTACGGATACACCTGCTATTGCTAGGTATATATATGCTACTTTAAAAGAAATTTTTTTTTTTTCTAGTTTAAATCAATTTTTACATTTTATTTTTTGCTTTTTACAGAAATACTACCTTAACTGAGGAACTTGGTCAAATAGAATATATCTTCTCTGATAAGGTGAGTTTTTTTTGTTAGCTTTCTATAAAACAAAGATAATCATGAATTAAAACTAGTTTTGAAAATAAATTCATAGTTATTTTTTTAAAAAGTGTTTTTATTAATAGTTATGGTTTAGACGAGGTTTTGTTCATAAATTTTGTTTTGTTTTTGAATAATAAATAGACTGGAACATTAACTCAAAATATAATGGAATTTAAAGAATGCTCAATCAACGGGAAGATGTATGGTATGTTTACACAAAAAAAAAAAAAAATTTAGGTCTGAACTTATGTAAAAAATGGTCTTAAAAAGTTTTTTTTTAATCTTTAGGCCACAATGAGAATCAAGTAAATGAGGAGGATTGTGTTGATTTCTCATTTAATAAGTATGCAGACATTTCTTTCAAGTTTTATGATCACTGTTTAAAAGAAGATATTATTAACAACAATGAGGTTTGTTATGCTTAAGTTAGATTAAGTTAATTCCTGGATTTATTTTTTATTTTTGTAACAAAACATAAAAGTATTAGTATCAGTATAGAATCATGACTTTTAATTAGGTATACTTTTTAAATTTTTAATGTACATTAGAACTGTATGGAGTTTTTTCGCATACTTGCTCTTTGTCATACTGTTATGGTAGAAGAAAAAGTTAAGGAAAATGGAAAAGATGAAACAGGTACAACTTTTATCATAGATAAAGTAGTTTAAAATGATAATATTGCTTTGCTTTCACTTGTACAAATAGTTTCTAGAACTTTCTCATCAACTGAATGGGTTCTTTATATTAACCACTACTAATATTAGCTTAGTTAACTGCTACAGTGATGTCATTTCTTATGAATACCAAGATGTTATTTCTTATGAATACCAAGGTAACTCATAAGAAATAACATCACTGTAACAGTTCTTTACCTTAACAGTAAGATGACATAATCCCATATTTTAACTAAATTTGTTTTTACTAATTAATCCAATAAATATATTTAATACTTGTAGCAAACTTTTTTATTTTCCAAATGTGACAAACACCATTTACCAGTGTAATATGTTTTTGTAAAATAGCTTCCAGTTTGTAAATTAAAAAGAATAAATGAGAACTTTGTTACTTCTTACTTGTAAACATGTTATCAAAAATCCATGTTTTAATGTCATCAAAACAAATCTATGATTTAACATCAATGAATTTATAATTCAATATCATCTAAATAAATCTATGGTTTTAAACCAATTACTTGAGTAGTCTTTTTGCTGTGATTGTTCTATAGTTTAATTTTGCTTGTAAAAGAAAGTTTTCATTTTTTACATCATAGAAAAAAATGGTAAAGAGAATGGGCTCGATGAAACAGGTAATTATTATCATAAATAAAGAAGTATATTTGTATAAAACCAATAGTACAGTAATGCTTGTGTGGCTTCTAATTTTACTAATGATTCTCAATACTGATTTACTGAGTAGTTTCTTTTTCATAACCATTACTAACATAAGTTTTCATCTTGCAGATTTTGTTCCAGGCCAAAGAAATCAAGGTAATTGTTTAATAAAAAAAAATTTTTAAAATAGTTTTTACTGAAAACATAATTTGATTAATTTAAAAAACAGTTTTACTCTAATACCAACTAATTACCTAAATAGATGTTTTATAAATATGTACACTATTATTACTAGGTAAATCCTTTATAAGTATCCAAATAGTTATTACTAAATAAATGCTTTATAAATATGTAAATAAAGGCTGTCTAGAATGTAATGACCCATAGGGTTTTTAAAATATTTCAAGAACCACTTAATCAGTTTTGATAATTTTTTATTGTAACAAAAAAAAGTTTTTTTTAAAACAAAAAAAAAATTTTAGAAACTGATTAGTGGTTCTTGAAATATTTTAAAACTTTTTTTAAAAAAAATAAGCTTAACAGAGAAAAATTTTTAAGTAGAAGTGAGAAAATTCATTTTGTGGCTTAAGAATTATAATGTTTTAATTAATCTAATAGCAAAAAAGTATAAGGTTTAAACGAAAACTGTCACTTATTTGATTAAACTGTGAAGTGAAGGTTTCAGGTTGGATAGAAAGTTGAGAAACCAAGAAAGAAATCCATCAAGTTTTAAACTTGATCAAAAAGTGATCAGGGGATCAATCCAAGTCCAGAGTACTCCTGTTTGATATTGAAAAAAAAACTGGTGTTACCTAGTTAATAATCTAAGAAGTAAAAAAGATCCAACAGCAATTCAATGAAGCCCAAAAATACAGTTGAAAAATGCTACAAGAAAAGCTTCAAGGAAATCAAAAGTGCATTATAATGAATGATGAAACCTACTACATTCTATACATTCCCAAGAGGAATAAAGTCTGACATTTTCCTAAAAGCAATTAAGATTTTGGAAAAAGTAATGGTTTGGCAAGCTATCTTTTCATGTGGTTTCAAAACTTATGCCATATCTCATGAACAGGAAACATAAAGTTTATGTAAAAGAATGTTTGAAAAAAACAACTTTTGCCTATGCTCAAAAAACATGATGACCCACCTGTCCTCTGGCCTGATCTTGCACCTAGCCATTACTCAAGAAGCTTAATTGAATGGAATTATCAAAGTTCTATTGGTTTTGTCCCAGAAAATATGAATCCAAAAAATGTGCCACAACTTTGTCCAGTAGGAAAATTTTGGGCAGCTTGAAAAGTGTACTGCATAATAATGGCAAAATTGTGGCAGACAATCAATTCTGCCAAATTTGGGGTGTGGCATCACAAAATTTTACAAAAATTGTTGTCCAAAAGCTCATGCATGTTTTCCCACAAAACTGAGGAAATTTTATGATCAGCTAAAAGATTATGTTTTTTAAAAGCTTTACTGAATTTGCTTTAAAACAATAAAAATATTATCAAAATTGATTAAGTAGTTCTCAAAATATTTCAAAAATGAGTCATTATCATTCAGAAAGTCTTTAATTCTTACTAGATAAATGCTTTACAAATGTGTAAACAAATATTACTAAATATATATTTTATAAATAATCATTTAGCATAATGTTTGCATAATGTTGTGATGTTGATGTTGTGACAAGTTGCAGTTATCATCATCTAAAGAGTAAATTTCCTCTTTCTACTTTCAATATCTAAACATTAGTGTTCTGCAACAAGAAAACTGTTTAAAACAATTTTTAAAAAGTTTTTCCTTTTGAGATGTTTTGATCATATTCAAGGTAGTTTTACAAAGTTAAAGATTACTGCTATACATACAAGTAGTAGATTTATTATGTCTTAATGAAGTGATAACTCTGCAATTTCTTTATCTTATCTTTAAGTTGTCATCATTGTAATTTGTACAAAGTAACAAAAAAAATTATTTTTTGTTATCTTGTATAAACAGCTACCATTTTTAACTTAGTAAAATTATGTTGAATATATTACTGCTAGTAGAAAAGTATGGAAATAATAATTTGGAGTTGATTTCATAATATCAATAAAAAACTTGCATTAAAAAATGTTTAAGTTTTGTTATAAAAGCAATTAAATTGCTGATCAATATCTGCTGAAATAATTACTTTTTTCTCAGCTTGTATTATTGAGTACCAAGCTCAATCGCCTGATGAAGGAGCACTTGTGGCTGCTTCAAGAAACTTTGGGTTTGTCTTTAAGGTGATCCTTCTTTTTTTTATTTAATCCAATAAAATGTTCTGTTTAGTAAAATATTATTACTGTATTTATTGTATATATTACTGGAGTATTAGATATTGTATTTTATACTACAAAAGTAGATGGTAATATTGAAAATTATTAACTTTTTTTTTTAGAGTCGTACTCCAAACTCTATTGTAATTGAAACACCAACTGGAGAGGTATAAGTCATTTGATTTTAAAAAAATGTGTTTGTTTTTTTATAATATTTGAACTAATTACTTTTTATATTATGTTTTTTTTATATTATAAAAAGTTTTTAAGTCTTTTTAAAAAAACTTTGATTATTTTTGTTATAAGGAGACATATGAGCTCATCTGCATCTTAGACTTTGATAATGTTAGAAAAAGAATGTCTGTAAGTTTAAGTTTACTTTTCTTTCTTCTGTTTTTTGGGTGGCAGATTTCTTATGCTGTAATCCAGCACAATCCAGCAATATGATATATTAACAAAAAGTTATTTTTCCCCGAAAATATTTTTTTTTTTTTGTGTGTGTGTAGGTTATTGTTAAAAGAAATGGTATCATCACTCTTCTTTGCAAGGGGGCAGGTTTGTTCAGTGTTCTTATCCCTAATATTTAACTCTTTTTTTTTTTTTGTTTTGTTTTATCTAATTTTATATCAAAAGCTTATACCAGATTTCAGACATTTTTTAAGTTAAAAACCATATATACCCTATTTAAATTTAAAAAAGACTTGAGTTCTATGAGGTGTTACTAATCTAATTTTAAATCATGTTTGTTCATCAAACAGCCTGAAAAGGTTTTATGCTTCTTGTGGTCCAATACTAGTGCTCTAACTTTATGTTTGTAAAACAAATAGTTTTTGGTTCATGAAAGTTTGAAAATAATATTTCTTTACTTTTATATATAGTTTATGTGCCATGCTAACTTTTATTTGTATACTGAAAATTTTTTAATTTTTTTTTCTATTTTATAAAATGATTTTTTAAAATTTTTTAAAAATAACATAAAAAGCAAAATGTGTAATGTTTTGAAGGCTGATGTTTGGTCTGCTACATATGTTTTTTCAATTTTATAACAGCCACAAGTTTTGTTTAGAACCTTCTGAAATCTGTTTTTTTTTGTTTTGTTTTTTTTGTTTTTTTTTTGTTTGTTTTTTTTCTCTTTATCAAAAAGTTGAATTGAGTTTTTTTATAATGAAATTTCAAAGTATGTAATCAAAACCTGAAGTTGTTAGGATTTTAGCCAGAAATGCATTTATTGCATTTGCATGGACCATTTTTTGCTCCTCTAATACATTTTAGACAAGTATAAGTGTATTTATTCTTGTGAATGTAAATAATATACTTACTATTAAATTCATCAAGTTAAAAAGTTATTTATAACTGCATGTCAATAAAATATATTGATAGTAAATATTTTTTTCCCATTTTTACTACATGTAGATACAGTATTGTATGAACTACTGTCACCTGAATCTGATGGTATCAAGGGTCCTACTTTAGAACATTTGGATGTAAGTGTGTGTATATGATATCTGATTTGAATTCAATAGATAAAACAAAGTTCAAACCTGTTTTTGCATAATTTTTATGTTTTATATATTACAACTCGTTTTATTTTTGCTTGAATATTTCTCAGAGACCTTTTTATTCAGTTTATTAAGAGGGTACTTGTATTCTCATAATTTGAATATCAAAGTTATTTGATTGTTCTGAAAAAAAGGTGTGTTCTTGTAAAAGTATTTTGTAAGAAAAAATATGTGTTCTTATGGAAGCTCCCTAATGCTTTTGACATTTAGCGACTTAGTAATGATCCATGGTTCATCATTATGCTTTAAAACTTTTTATTTTAAAAGACATTTAATTTTTACTATGTATATATTTTTTTGCTGGAAGGTGTTTGCTTCTGAAGGATTACGTACATTAGTGCTTGCATCAAGAGTTCTTACAGAAGAAGAATTAGCAGAATGGCAGAAAGTTTATAAAAAAGCAAGGTGATTAAAAATGTATACTACTCATATACTACTTCTCCTAAAAATAATAAAGTTAAACATCTCTCAGTTTGACCAAAAAATTTTAATGAATTATAAAATGCCATCAAAAAAATTAAAACCTATAAAAAAAATTATTTTTCTTTAAATTGATTGGTATTATGGTCAATTTGGTCAATTTAATTATAATTACTGCTAAATTATCTATTTTCTTTTGAAAACATTTTTTCAAAAAACAATAGATAAGTTAGCAGTTATTATATTTAGCAATTATTAGTTGTCAAAATGATAAGTTAACCATTTTTTGTTATAACAACAAGTATTAGAGGTGTATTTAGGGTCATTATCATTGTAATATAAAACCATAACCAATCAAAGTGGATCTATATTTGAGTATTTTGTAACATTGTTTTTTCTTTATTGTTCCATTAAATTTGACATAGCACCTGAAATCATTACTGAACCACTACCTTTTTTCACTATAATGCATTCTGGTTTGAAATAATAACCTTTCTAAAGACTTTGCCTATTTCTAAAAGTTTTAAATTTGGATTTTTCTAAAGCACAGGGTATCTATTCAGTAGTATCTATTCACAGGGTATCTATTCAGTAGTTGCACTCCCAGTCTTTGAAACACCCACTACTTCTGCAGTTTAAATTCTAGTACTTTAAATGGTGGCGTTTTTGATTCAATTAATTCAGACAATGCAAGCAATTCATCTAATAATTCCATGCCATCAATATCTGCAGAAGTATCTGTGCTTAATATTTTTTTAAGATTTAAAATTTTTCTCTAAGACTTTCCTTTAAACTTGTGCAGTTTTCTAAAGACTTTGCCTATTTCTAAAAGTTTTAAATTTGGCAATGATTCACTTGTGCAGTTTTTATAAATGTGATTTGTAAATTTTACTCAAAATGTTTGAGTCCTTTTTTTTTAATTTTGATTTATTTAATTGTGTTTTATTTTGATATTTTGAAACAAAATGGTAGGTATGTAGACCTTGCAATTTTTTTCTTGAAACCAATATTCAAACCACTTACCTAAATATATTTCAACTTACAAATATAACAAATTTCAATTTACAGGTAACACAGTTTTTGATTTGAAATTAATTAAGATAATTGAGAAGCAAACTATATAGTTTACTTAATTACTTTCATATCAAAATTTGATATGAAAGTAAGAAAGTAAACTATAAAGTTTGCTTCTCAATTATGTATAAGTATTTAAATGAATGAAATTTCAGCATTAGTGAAGTAAATCAAACCATATTACTGACTGTCCACTTGCTTATTGACTTATTGGTTATTAGTCACATGTTTTTCATTCTTAAAAACTGGAAAAGTTGTGAAAATTAAAATTTTGATGATGCAGAAATTATGTGAAAAAGAAAAATAATATAAAGTTTAAACCCAATACTATATATTATATAATACTATATACTATATAAGATTTTATCATATTTTTTTAAAATTCATTTTTTTTGGTTTTTACGTAAAGTCTTTAAATATTTTATGTGTTGAGCTAGTAGTATTTAATTTTTTTAGAATATAGCATATTTTTTTATTTTACATTTACAGTACAGCAATGGAAGATAGGGAAGAGAAAATAATGGAGGTATAGTTAATGTTATTTATATTCATGTATAAAAAAAAAAAAAGAAGAAGAAGAAAGGAGACTGAATTATTACAGAGAATTGTAAAGAATACTGAAATTTAATTTTTCAATAGTTGTGCAGGTTGTTCTGAATTTATTTATTTTTCAAAACCAATTGCCACAATTTTTTAGGCGTTTGGGATGATTGAAAAAAATTTAACTTTGGTTGGAGCTACTGCTATTGAAGATAGACTACAGGATCATGTACCAGAAACCATAGCTAATCTTGCAGAGGTTTTTTCCTGATTTTAAAATTTTTGATTTTTAAGAAGAAATTAGTTAAAACTTTCTTCTCTGAAAATGTTTTTTTAATTATATAATTTATTTTGCAAAGTGAAATGATGTGATTTAGACAAATAAAGGCAAAAATTTTCAAAAGTTTAAATTGGAATTAGCTGATGCATATATATATATATATATATATATAATCCCCTACATACATATATTCATTTGATCCTTTTTTATTGGTTCAAATCCTTGTATATATATGTGTGTATATATATATATATATTTACATATATATATTTACATATATATATATATATATATATATATATATTCATACTTTTATATATATATATATTCATACTTTTATATATATATTTTCATACTTAAAAAAAAGTTATATACATTATACAGGAAAAAAATGATGTTGTATTTTTTATAATTTGTGTTGTATCTGTTTTTCTTTGAAAATGTATTAATCACATGAAAATATTTGAGCTCCAGCTGAAAGTTCCCTTTATAAAACCATCCATAAGGCCTCTTTGCTTTTTTCATACTTTTTTTTTTGCCATTTTATTTTTTACTCAGCTAACATAAAGATATTTTTTACTAGGCTAACATAAAGATATGGGTTCTTACTGGAGACAAACAAGGCATGACTTTTTGGACTTTTTTCTTAGCTTTTATTTTTACTGATACATATTTTTTCATTTTTTTATTTTCTCCTTATTTATGAATATATATAGAAGTTACTATAAGTGTTTTTTAATTTACAGAAACTGCTATAAATATTGGTTATTCAAGCATGTTGCTTACAGAGAATCTTATAGATGTTTTTATTATTGATACTGAAGAGAATGGCATTGAAGAACAGATGAAGAGCTATCTACAAAAAATTAACGATTTTTCAATTTTATCTAATGACAGTGTTAAGTCTCCTAAAGTTGGTTTTGTTCATGACCATGAAGATGTCTATGGAATTGTAGAATCTCACGTCAGTTTAAAAAAGCATTATTATTCATGATTTTTCATAATTAGTTTTTGTTCATTTTCTAATTAACTTTTTTTAATATGAGAAAGAAAAGTAGTAAAAAAATATTTAAAAAGCAAAGATGATACAAAATGATAAAAAGTATGTTTTTTCTTTAGGAAATGTCTGAAGAGAGTGGTGATAAAGAAGGTTTTGCACTAGTAATATCTGGAAAATACTTAGTGAGTATACTTACAATGATTATTGTAGGGGAGAGAAAGTTTTTATATTTTCATCAATTGTGTTTCAAATATATATTGTACCAAATAATGATCAGCAAATCTCCTATAATTTCAGTAAAAACCTTTTTTTAAGTGGTTTGAATAAAGTTTTTTATATTTCTAATTACAGCCGACATTAAGTTCTTTGAAAAACATTACTTTTAAAGATAGAAAAGTCATCCTAAATCCACTTAGATTCTTTATTTAGCTATTTTTTATTAAAAATTTTTTATGAGATCTCTAATATTGTATAAACTTGTTTGGAGTAAACAAATTGCAATTCCATTTATAAACTTGTTTGGAGTAAATAAATTGCAATTCCATTTTATCCAGAGGATACTTTTAATTTGATTGTTATTTTCCTGCAATATTTATTATGCTTTGAATGTGAGATGCTTTTAACTTATGCTATACTAAATTTATACTTACTAGGCATATGCACTTCTCCCAAAACATGAAATGACTTTTTTGGAACTTGCAAAGTCATGTAAAGCAGTGATATGTTGTCGTGTGACACCTCTTCAAAAGGTGAATAAGTTGTTGGTCAACTGGTTTAGATTTTTCCACATATTTTTGTATTTTTTATTTTCTATTGAGTTTTTTTTATTGATCTGTTCAGGCTCTTGTAGTGGAACTAGTAAAACAAAATGTAAAAGCAACTACATTAGCCATTGGTGATGGTGCAAATGATGTCAGTATGATTAAAGGTATAATGAAAATTGTATGATGATGTCTGTGAAAATTGTTTTTTAAAATGTTATTTATAGGTTTTACCTATCTTGTTTAATATGGCATATATACAACAAGTGTTTTAATTTTAAAATCTTTTTATAAAGCTGCTCATATTGGTGTTGGTATCAGTGGTAAAGAAGGCCGGCAAGCTGTGCTAGCTGCAGATTATTCTTTTGCACAGTTTAGGTATAAGGTTCTTTGCCTTAAGATATTGCTTGTCATTTTTAGTTTGATGATGACTACTTTTTACTTTATTGTAAAAAAGTTAAAAATAGTTTTTTTTTTAAAAAAGGTTTTTAGAGCGTTTACTTTTGGTGCATGGTCGTTGGTCATACTGGAGAATGTCGAAGTTTCTTGGTTATTTTTTCTATAAAAATTTCGCTTTTACCCTTGTTCAACTCTGGTATTGTTTTTTTAATGGTTTCACAGCAATGGTAAATTAATTTTTCCGAATCAAAAATCTAATGATTTTTTTTTTTCTAATAAATTAATTTTAGTATTTGTTAAACACTTTAGTTACCAGTTCATTTTTTACCAACACATTTTGTTCTCATACCAAGCACAACATGAAACCATGGAAACAAAAGATTCATTTTCTTTCTTAATTTTTAGTGCTATTAGAATTAATAGTTGACTTTTGATATGTCAACAAATGAGTTATAGATATATCTAAGTATAATATATAGAATGTAGAATGCTGTTATAAAGCATATTATGAGATGTTTGCAGTCATTAATTTTTTTTTACAATGCTCATTAATACAATGTTTGATTGATCATCATTGTAATCCTTGATTTAATACAGGCATTTAAATTACTCGATTTTATTCATTTTTAAGTAAAAAGTTAGTCATATGATGAGAAGTCTGGAAACAAAGTTGTTTTGTTTTATATTTTTGTTGTGAGAGAGAAGTCTAGAAACAATTGTTTTATTTATTTTTAAAACACAGGCCTAGTTTCTTAGGTACACAGAAGTTAGATAATTGTGGTTGTGTCGAATTTGTATTAGCTTCAGCATAGTTTTTGCATTTAGGAATTTTGCCAGTCATACTTGTTCTAAAACAGTTGTAATACTCATAATATAAATTTACCTAAGAAGAGTTATTCTTGCACTTTAAGAAGCTTTCTAAGTTCTGCAAAAATTATAAATCAAAATCGAGATTTATATACTACAACTGCAATAGGTGTGGATTAAATGACTTTATATTTAATGTGTAATTAATAACTACAAAATCATTTAATAAATTTATAGCTTGTGTTAAAAATCTGAAGTTAAATATTGTGTTCCAAAGAACACATCTCTATTTCTTACCTTTAACATTTATCAATCGTCTGTTTTCTTATCGACGTCAATGTTATCTTAGGATAAAATACATTTGAGTTAGCTTGAAAATTGCTGACTACGTAACTTTCTTCTGTATCATTTAAAGAAAGTTTGTATTTTAGAAATAATGCTTTAATTATGCTTTAGATAAAAATTTGCTAGCTTTGGTGTGTGTTTTAGACTCTGTACGACACGTGGTTCTTATCAGTTTACAACGTTTGTTTCACTTCACTACCTGTTCTGGCAATGGGTATATTTGATCAAGTAAGTTACAAAAAATCTGTCTACTAAAATTTCCTCGTTTAAATAGAAAAACCATTTACTGGAAAGAGATTTCTTCGGCTAGTTTGTTATTTTGCTTTAAGTTGAATATAAGGGTCTGCGTATCGTTATCGTTATATTGGTATGAACCGATATTTTGAAACGATAACGATATCAAACGATATGAGTTTGTCTATGAAACGATAACTTATCGTTTGAAACGATAAGTGACTGGAAATTTATCGGTTGAAACGATAATATCGCCTTTTTTTATCGGTTTATCGGAATACTTAAAAATAACGAGACACCGATAAATATGGTTATTTATCGGTATAATAACGATATTTTTTACAAAATTCCAATTTTTTTTTTTAAAAAATGCCAAATTTTAGTTCAAATATATTATAAATCTTCAAGTCGAGTCAAGATATTGTTTTGCCTATCTTTACCGGTTCTACAAGTTAATTCTTCCCAATAATATATGTTAACAAGATATCTAACTTCACAAAAATTCTGTATGAAAAAGTAAAGCAACACTCTTCTCCAAATTGACCGCCAGGTTGAAATTCTCCCCATTCCTGATTTTTTTACATTTAATCAATCATATGCATTAGTAAACAATATAAGTTGTCAAAAAAATCTGAACTAAGTGCTAAAATATGTATACTTTCAAAAATAAAATGCATAATTTTTGGCTTTTTTCTTCCAAAGTTTTAATAAAGTCAGCCATTATGGTAATCAAAATAATCCATTCACAGCTGCTCTCCAGATAAAAAGTATTACTTTCCAACATGGCAGCAAACTTCAAATTATCAACTTGTGCAGTTTGCCTGATAAATAAAGGTACCAGATCAAAATCTCTAACCCCCATATCATCCTCAGTATGTGAGAAAATTCAAAAATACGTTTGGGCAAATTTTGATTTTGATCTTGAAGTTTGTCCTTCAGTAGTGTGTTCCAGCTGCAGAAGAAAATTGATTATTCTGAACAAAGGTGAAACTGCATATCTTTTTAGTTTGCCAGAGAATATATCAAAGGTACTTTAGTATATATATATATATATATATATATATATATATATATATATATATATATATATATATATATATATATATATATATATATATATATATATATATATATACAGTATTGGACAAAACATTTGCAATCAACATCGAACAATGCTAAAAAGTGTTCCTAATTTTACATGTCTTAAAAACGAAACGAACTATACTACCACAGCAAACAGTTCAGGAGTCTGGAGTCATAGCATGCCATGACATGAGCAATCAGCTGACAGGTGACAGCACACAGGCAGAATTTCGTTGACAAGTGCTATTTTGCAGCGGATAAAACAAGTGCAACTTTTTTGGTTTGTTTCATTTTCTTAAGTCTGGTCCGTGTCAACGTCACGGAAGTTTTTTAATAATTAAAGGAAGTATCCAGAAGTTTCCAGAAGCATGCAGAAGCTTCCAGAAGTTTCCAGAAGAAGCATCTGGAAGCATCCCGTAGCATCCAGAAATATCCAGAAACATTCAGAAGCATCCAGACGCATACAGAAACTTCCAGAAGCATCGAAAAGAAGCATCTAGAATCTTCCAGAACAGGTTCACACAGGTTCATTTTACTATATAAGAGACATGTAAATCGACATGTAATTCAGTCAGTATATGGAAGTCAATCAGTCAGTATTATCAAGACAGTTTATCGAAGTGAGTTTTATCAAAGTGTTTTATCGAAGAACATCAATACAAGAAGTGAAACACAACAAGTGTTTCATTACATCAATACAGTCCACATCCAACCAAGACGTTGTGTTCCACAGAGCATTATTGTATCATCACAAGGTAAATGTATTACGGTAAGCTTTGAGAAGCGTGATTATCTATATATCCAAATATCGTTCTACGGGGAAGTTAGCAGCAGATAACAAAGGTGGAAGAACGCGTTCCACCACTTCTAGAGAGGATTCTATGATCATCAGATCCGTCAAGATGGATCCCTGGATTTCATCAGTCGAGATACAAAAGCAATTAGAGCTGCCTGTATCGGACCGAACAATCAGACGGCGTGCTGTTGAAGCCTGATTGTTTTCTCGACGCCCTGCAAAGAAAACGGTGATTTCACTAAAAAACCAGAAGAAAAGACTCCTGTTTGCTCATCTCATATTGACTGGAATGTGCAGAAATGGCAAACTGTCCTGTTCAGTGATGAATCGAAGTTCAGCATCATTAGGAGCGGTGGCATTTGCAGTGTACGTCGACCGGCCAGAAAACGCCTCGATTTACGTTACTGCCATAAGAGCGTAAAGCATGGTGGAGGCAATGTAATGGTCTGGGGGTATTTTTCTGCTAACGGTCTAGGTCCAATACATCGAAACGATGGAATAATGGACCGTTTCATGTATAAAAATATCCTGAAAGATGTTCTGTTACCTCATGCTGAATGGAATATGCCAATAAAGTGGGTTTTTCAGCAAGACAACGATCCGAAACACACTGCAAAAGTAGTCAAACAGTGGTTTCAAGATAACCACCTATCGGTGATGGGTTGGCCGCCTCAATCTCCGGATCTCAACCCTATCGAGAACCTGTGGGAGATCGTCAACCGCAGAAATAATCATGAAGGTATTCGTAATAAGGATCAACTGTTTGAACAAATCCAAAAGTCCTGGGCAGCGATTTCACAAAGTTTCACTGATCACCTGATCGAATCTATGCCTCGAAGATGCAAGGCTGTGATCGACAACAAAGGATTCGCCACGAAATATTGATAGCAAAATACAGCTTGGTCAACATTTTGTCGAGTTGCACTTGTTTTGTCCAAAAGGAAATCAACTTTTTTTAATACTTTTGATTAATTTATTAATTTTCGTGTACAAATAATGAACTTTGTGATGAATAAAACTTGAAGAACTTTGTCTCTAAACGGTTACGTAGTTATTTCTCTAAATTGAAAAAATGCAGCACTTTTATATAAAGAAACTAAATTAGCATTATTTGGTTGCAAATGTTTTGTCCAATACTGTGTATATATATATATATATATATATATATATATATATATATATATATTATATATATATATATATATATATATATATATATATATATATATATATATATATATATATATATATATATATATATACACACTACCGTGCAAAAGTCTCCGCTCATGTGTAATATTTGCAAGGAACAGTAAATGCAATACATTTTAGGATGATTTTAAATATATAAAAAGAAAAAAATGTTAATATAAAAAGTTGATGAGGCCAAATCATAATTTTGCATACTTTTTCCTTTTCTTTTTGTTTCAAATAATTTTGTTTACCTTTGTTTTGTTGAGTTCTGCTGCTAAAAACATGGCAGAAATTTTTCTATATGAATAACCTTTTTCACGTAAATACATATAAAGTTCTTCAGTATTCTTTATTAAATTTAAAACTGCACAAAAGTTTTAACCAAAATATATTTTGAAAGCTTAGGTTTGACAGTAGCATGATACTTTCCGGCATGGTAAGGATGTTTTCAGTAATTTTAATTGGTTGCTTTTAATAGACTTATGTTTATATTTATACTTGAAAATGGCATTAGTGTGCGCATTTAATGTCTTGAATTTAATAAAGAATTTGAGAAATGGTGAAAGTAAAGAAAGAATATTGTGAAGAACTTCGTGGCAAAATATGTATTTTACGTGAAGAAGGTTATTCATATAGAAAAATTGCTTCCAGGTTAAAAATATCCGAATCAGGTGTGAGATATGCTTTACAACGATTGCATGATATTGGTTCCAACAGTGACAGATCACGTTCTGGAAGACCAAGAGTTACATCACGGCAAGAAGATACGTTTATTGTTGTGTCCAGCAAAAGAAATAGAAAAATTCCAGCCACGATTTTAACAGCAGAACTCAACAAAACAAGGGTAAAGCCAGTATCAACTGATACTGTAAAAAGAAGACTAAGATCAGTCAACTTAATTGGACGCATTGCTGCACGTAAACCTTTGTTGAGGGCAGTAAATAAGAAGAAAAGATTGGAATGGGCAAAAATGCATAAAAATTGGGGATTAGAAGATTGGAAGAAAGTTCTATGGACAGACGAGAGTAGGTTCGAACTTTTTGGTACCCGACGTCGCGTGCATGTTAGGCGTTTACCTAATGAAAGAGTGCTTCCTCAATGTATACAAAGTACTGTAAAACATGGAGGTGGTAATATTATGCTTTGGGGATGTTTTGGCAATGGGTTAACTGGAGATTTAGTTAAAATCACATCTACCATGGATAAACACATGTACCATAATATTTTGGTTAAGCACGCGATTCCATCTGGTATTCGTATAATTGGGAAAGGATTCATCATGCAGCAGGACAACGATCCAAAACATGCATCTGGATTATGCAAAAATTGTTTGAAACTAAAAGAAAGGGGAAAAGTTTGCAAAATTATGACTTGGCCTCCTCAATCACCAGATCTATCACCCATCGAAAAGTTGTGGGATGAACTGGATCGGAAGATCAGAGAAGCAGGTGAAACATCTTTTATTAATCAGCAAATGCTATGGGAACGTTTGCAAGAAGCTTGGAATGAGATAACAGCGGAAACCATGAATAAATTATTAGCCCGAATGCCAAGATTATGTGCTGCTGTTATACGCTCCAAGGGGTCTCATATTGATGAAAATAAAATTTAACATTTACAACTTTGTATATTAACATTTTCTTGATTTTATATATTTAAAATCATCCTAAAATGTATTGTATTTACTGTCTAATTCATTGTTTAATAAACAATTAAAAATAAACGCAATTTTCTTGCAAACTTTTGTTACTTTATTGAAATATTACAAATGAGCGGAGACTTTTGCACTGTATTGTATATATATATATATATATATATATATATATATATATATATATATATATATATATATATATATATATATATATATATATATATATATATATATATATATATATATATATATATATATATATATTAAACACACACACATACATATCGATATTATATAATATACTTCAGGTAGAATAATGTATTTGATAGAAAGAAAGTTTTGTAAGTGTAGAGCAGTTCAAGATGTCTACAGGTGGAAATCTTCTCTCTGTTACAGTTGGAATAAATGAAATTAAGTCGAAAAGAAAGAAAGTAAATCATATCTTGTTCCGAAATATTATGGAGCTATCAAATGCATTAGAACTCTTTAAAAATAAAGTCAAAAAATTATGTTCTGTTTTACGCAGGAACCTAACAAGTGCTGTAGAATGGAGGATTAATGTTAAAATGACTGAATTGCAGGAAACTCTGAATATCTTTAAATGGTGGTCAAAACTTCTTTAAAGTTATTGTTAATGTTTTCGATCCAAAAAATCATTATTCTTCCTCTGAAATACATGAAGATTCTGGTGTGAAGCGATGCTATATCTCCAAAAACTATTGGCACTTCTTCAACTTGAAGAAGTGAACTTCAGTATGGCATTTGATCAAAGTGTACAAACAGTGTTTTCAGACTTTCAAGTCACTCTGGCAAATATGCCTGTCTGTATTGTGAAGGAGAATGCTCCCTTGAAGCAGGGAAACTTAGAACGTTGGGTTGAACAATGTGGTGAATCAGTTCATCACAAATTTAAAAAAAATTGGATGAACTATAAAAGAAACATAGGACAAAAAAATAATTCGCGATAAGCTAAAATCTGCTGTAGTAAATTTTAATTTAAACAAGCATTAACTTTAACATCATTTGTGATACAAATGTATTTCTAGTATGGTTTTTTTTTTTGTAAATGAAATAAATATAAACGGGTTATTTTGATTACCATAATGGCTGACTATTAAAACTTTGGAAGAAAAAAGGCCAAAAGTTATGCGTTTTAATTTTGAAAGTATAGGGTAGACCGGGGCATTTTGGCCCTAGGGGCAGGATGGCCCTTTTGAGTTAGTTCTATGACTATGCGCTTCAGCGCGCTAGGAATCAAGGGGAAGGTCGGCAGCACTCATCCCCTCATTCCTCAGAAGTATCACTTATATCTGAGCACAGTTGCCAGTGTTGTATCTTTTTATCGATTTTGGATAAGCTGAAGTATATTTTGAACAGTTTGCTTGATGTGTATGTGTTCACTCGTATTTGACGGTAGTGCTGTAGGTAAGTATCTTGTTTGAAGTTTAAAGTCTGAGGATTATTTTAATATACAATGTTACACAGTATCTGTTGATGGGTTAAGAAAAAAGAAATTTTTACTCTAAACAAGGCGATGGGGCAGGTTGACCCAGCACAAACGAGGCACGTTGGTCATGTGGGCTAACGTACCCCGTTTACGCATGCAGATATTTTAATTCATATTAAATTGTTTGTGATGGAACAAAATGCCAGTGATAGAATGTTTTTATTAAAACGCTAATCTGATTGAGACTTTTTAGCCAGTTTCAAAACATTAGATAAGAATTAAGCCTAATAAATCAATTAGGTATTTAATAATTTTGTTAGAATCTCATACTATGTAGGGAATATGTAGGGAATATGTAAATTTATGTAAGAATGTAATAACAGTAAGTTAATTTTGAGGGCCGATCTGCCCCAAGTAAGGCCAACTTACCCCAAGTAAGGGGCACATTGGCCCAAGGAACATCTCCTTAAATAAAGCATTTTAAAAATTTTCACAAGTTTATTTCAGCTTTTAATAAAAGATTTTTTTTATTTTATATAGTTTTAGCAACCTTTTCCCATAAAGAAACAAAATAAAACATCAAATGCGAAAAAGTTAGGAATCAAAGAAAAAAAAGCGGGCCTACGTGCCCCGGTCTACCCTACATATCTAGCACTATTAGATTTTTCTGACAACTTATATTGCGTTTACTAATGCATATGATTAAATGTAAAAAAAATCAGGAGTGGGGAGAGTTTCAACCTGACGGTCAATTTGAAGAACAGTGTGGTGTAATCAAACGATATTATCGGTTTATAACGATATTTTATCGTTATGTTATCGTTTGCATTTCCAAAGATCCTTATCGTATCGTCAAAGTTATACCGTATCGTTATAGTTATCGGTATTTTTCAAAACTTAGTTATCGTATCGTTATAATATCGTTTCAAAATAATACCGATACGCAGACCCTTAGTTGAATACAACTACGTCGGAAGAAATCACAAACAGTTGTGTAATGAAATTTCCGTTTATTTTTAAATTAGGATGTGAACGCAGAAAGTTCGTTGCGTTACCCACGGTTATACATCCCTGGTCAAGCAAATACTTTATTTAACACAAAATCATTCTTAGTTAAATTATTTCATGGAGTTCTAACTTCCATAGTATTATTTTTTATTCCTTACGGAATATATTACGATCGTGTCAATTCTTCTGGGAACACCGAAAGTGTCTATGACATATTATCGGTTACCGTTGGAGCTATTTTAGTGATAATTGTAAACCTTCAGGTAAGTGAGATTTTTTGCATTTTGAATTCTTATTATTGAATTCTTAAGTTATCTTTCTTTTTAGAAGTATTAAGAGGATTACGTAAACGAAATTTTCACAAACATTCTTTCTCTAATCTCATTGAAGCTACATTATTACTTCAGTCTATGTTAAGACTCAATTTCTCAAGAAACTTTTCTGAATTGAAAGAAATGTTTGCATATTGTCTTATAAAAACTAATTGGGAAATAATTTGAAACCATGATGATGATGATGGTGATGATCATGATCATGATTATCATGATCATCATGATTATCATGATCATGTTATGATGATCATCATGATGATCATGATGGTTGTGATCATGATCATAATGATGATGATGACGACGACGATGATGATGATGACGACGACGACGACGATGATCATGACGACGATGATGATGATGATGATGGCGACGGTGGTGGTGGTAGTGGTGGTGGTGGTGGTGGTGGTGGTGGTGGTGGTGGTGGTGGTGGTGGTGGTGGTGGTGGTGGTGGTGGTGGTGGTGGTGGTGGTGGTGATGATGATGATGATGATGATGATGATGATGATGATGATGATGATGATGATGATGATGATGATGATGATGATGATGATGATGATGATGATGATGATGATGATGATGATGATGATGATGATGATGATGATGATGATGATGATGATGATGATGATGATGATGATGATGATGATGATGATGATGATGATGATGGTGATAATGAAAGTGATGGTAATGGTAGGAGGAAGAGGAGTAATAGTTGTGGTTGTTGTTTTGACCAAATGAGTTTGAAGTGAAATTGGGAACTATTGGTAACGATATTTAAAAAGACCCTGATCTTTGGACGTTGATTAATTATTTTCTTAATTTTTTTTTTTTTTTTATTTATTTTCAGATGGCGTTAGATACTTGTCATTGGACGTGGATTAATCATTTTTTTATCTGGGGAAGCATAGTTTTTTATTTTTTGTATACTCTAGCTACATACTCTTCTGTAGCATTCAACAATATACCAGCTAACTTCCCATCCGTTGGAGCAGCCGAAAATACATTTGGTAGTGGAGTGTTTTGGGCAGCCCTATTAGTAACATCAATTATTTGCTTACTGCCGGTCTTAGGATATAGATGGTGTAAGCAGAAACTCTATCCGACTTTTACAGAATATGTAAGACGTGACTTGTGGAAAGAAAAGCGACCGTCAAAAATTGTGAGCCCTTTTAATATGTTTGAAAATGATAAAATATTTGAAACTCTGTTCAGAAGTTGTAACAAAGTTAATACAATATGAATTAAGTTTTTTCAGACTTAAAAATTGTTTTATAAGAAAATAAGTTAACTAATTAAAATGAAATTTTAAAATCATTTTAGTTCAATCGTGGCAAGAGACGCTCTTCACGTTCACGGCCACCTTCAAGACGCTCTGGTTACGCTTTTTCACAGCAAGCTCGTTTAGGTGAAATGATTATGAGCGGTAAATGGATTCCAAAATTAAAAACAAAAACAAAGAAATCGTTCGATGTACCGCAAGCTTCTGATGAATTCCTTGGTGGTGGATCATCTTAGCGATCAATTAGACGATCGATTTGGTGGTCAATTAAACATGTTAGCGATCATTTGGACGGCATTTATCTAAAGTAAATTAACCAAATTGAAGTCAATTTGAAATTTAGCCATCTAATTTTGCCATGCTCAGAAAATCGGGCAATATACTTTACACTGAAAGGGGCATTTACCATTATATGTAATATATAACTAGAAATTTTTTAAGAAATTTTTGTGAATGGCTTATTAAAGGTTATAAATCAGTTTGACTTCTCTGTTGGTTGGTTACCTTTCATTATTGAATGTCGTACAATTAATGTCTATAAAAATTTTTTTATTGTTATATACTTTCTAACTTTATTTATAGCAGGTGCACAAAATGTATAATCATTGTATTTTATATAATTTTTTAAAATAGTATTTTGTTTTGCGATTGTGGGTTTTAAAGAAAATAGTTCAGAAGTTTTCATACGAAGCTTTTGTTTATCGTTACTTGAATTGCGGTTGTGCTTGTGGATGTACTTTAGTAATCCAAAATCTTTCTCCGCGCATTTTTTTAACACGTTTATTCAAAAAATTTTATATAAGAGTTTATTTCGATTAGTAATCAATGGCTGGGCTAATATGATTAAATAATTATTATTACTTTTCTTATCTCTATTTTTTTTAACTGCATTTGTCAAGGGACCTTAGGAATTACAAGGAATTGTCACATACTTTTAATCGTAAATACATTAAAGTTCTTTTCTTTCACTACACAGTGGATCTATGAAAATTATTTTGTCGGACTAAATTTTTTCAAAATATTTTGTGTAAAGTTTAGGAAAGTTCTAGAAGAAAGTTATCTTAGAGTTAGTTCTAAATTTATTAATAGGACATTCTTAGCAGCTATGATCTGGAATTTATTAATTGGACATTCTTAGCAGCTATGATCATAAACTATAAGGCTAAAACAAGTTCTTAAAGTTTAAAAAACTAAAAAATTTCAGAGATTTTATTACTAAGAGTAGTCTAATGTTTCATAAAGCTGATCAATATGATTTTTTATTCATGTGAATTGGGAATATATCTTACAAATTTAACTCCATATTTGTAATACTAATGTATACCAAAACCATATTTTTTTTAACCGATTTCGCATCGTAACTTTTAAATAAAGGAAATTAATTCCATTCCGAACCGGAATTCCAATCCATCCGGGTTTCCCCTAATGTAGGATTTCTCGTAAGAGTTCATTTTTGCTGTTTTAAAAACATAGAACTATCCATAAACAACATGTATAGTCTGGTTTTTACATAAATAACATGTGTAGTCTGGTTTTCACTTAAAGTTGCAGCTCTAAAAGAAAGTCGTTCACTCCATATTTGTTAATTTATGGTGCAAAACTTGATTTTTTACCTAACATTAAATATAGATTTGTAATTTAAAAACATGCCAATGTTGTAATAGTTGCAAAGAGTCTTAAAGAATAATAAGTCAATATTATTTGACGATGACATCGTCTGTTGGTTGTCAGAGCTGAAATGGAATTGTCCCCCTTGTTGAGCCTTTAAAAAAAAACAACTTATTACTGTCTAAATAACTTAGACTTCACTTTAAGATTAGATTTATAGCTTTATTTGATCTTTCTTGTAATTAAATGAAAGATTGCATCATTGACAAATATACTAAAGTAATAAAGAGATGATAAATGTAAAAAAAAATATTTTCTACTGCTTTTCTTCAAGTCTCATTACATCGCCGCAAAATAAATCCAAATGGAGATCGAGCAACACCGGATCAATTTTGAAATTTCAACTTGTGACAACGAAGGATTTTGAAGAAAAATTTCCATATTTTTTAATATCTGTTAACTCATTTTAAACAATTATGAAGACCAGTACTTAAATACGAATGCAATCAAACAACATAATGCCTTCATTCTGCAAAGAAAAAATTAGAAAAATCTGTTGAATGATTATAGGGTAACTAACGATTAAAAGATGCTGAACTTCATCGTTTTCAATCGATAGATCTAAATTTCACTGCGAGGTTGACTTTGATGTCTTTGGACTAAGAAATTAGTTTTTACAATATGCATTTTTTTTTTTTTGCTTCAAGACGTGGCCCTTTTAAATGTAACTAGTAATTCTCTAACAGCTAGAATTGGTTGGATAAAAATTTTTTTACTTAAGGGACATTTCAGACACTAATTATAGTTACGTAGTTAGTAAAACCAACTAGCATAATACGAAAAATACGAAAGTCAATCGATTAACCGCACTTAAAATGAAATTTCAACCGCACATAAAACGAAAAATCCGAAAATCAATCGATCTATCGTTTCAACCGCACATAAAATTCGGAACGCGCTCTTATGCTGAATGAAACAGGTTTTATTTACAGCTAAATGCTGTAAAGTGGTTTTGCATCAATAACTCAAAATAGGTTTCCTTACTATATACTTCTTACAAAGTTTACATAAAGTGAGATAAAAATGATCAAGAAAATATAGTACTCAATATTTTTCCACAAAAAAGATGATTTGCTCATGGTTCGCAAATATAGGTTAGTTTCATTATTATTAATATAGCATGTAACTAAAGCATTGTTCGAATCCGTCTTAATGCATGACCGGTTTATCCGATAAATCAACCCGTTTTACTACCAAAGCAATTGTTTTATTCAATTAAAACAGCAAGTTGTTTAAACCCCAAAGAAGTCATCTCTCCTGAAAAATGTCTTTCAGGCTGAAGCGTCAATACGCGCTTAAGATGAGAATAGTTGTTTATTGTCTACAGATATTTGTTCTTTTAATGTGTCATAATTACTGATCGACTTTGATCATAAGTGCTTTTTCTAAAAGTATACAAATTAAGAGAAATGGGTATTCAGCTGAATCTTCCTTCTAAAAAAACTCATCCGATGATTAAAACTGTGTGTAGTAATATTTATGTCTCTAATTGCAAAATTAAAGGAAAAACTTGTCATTCTTAAAGATAATTTAGTTAATGAGATAATTGCGAATTTCGCTGATTTCGGCAAGTAATGTCGCAGGTGTCCACAAAATAGCAATCTCTCTATCAATATATTATAGACTTAGCAATAGTAAACATTCAGCTAATCTTTTTAACAATTCCGCCGTAACAAAAAAATGGCTTTTATAGCCAACACAAAATAAGGATCTTATACATACATACATACATACATACATACATACATACATACATACATACATACATACATACATACATACATACATACATACATACATACATACATACATACATACATACATACATACATACATACATACATACATACATACATACATACATACATACATACATACATACATACATACATACATACATACATACATACATACATACATACATACATACATACATATATATATACATATATATATATATATATATATACATATATATATATATATATATATATATATATATATATATATATATATATATATATATATATATATATATATATATATATATGAATATGTAAATGCATATGTATGTATATAAACATATATACATATACGCACGCATATTTATGTGTTTAAATGCACATTTATTTCAACAATTATATATACATATACACATATGTATATATACATATATTCATACATAAAAATATATACATAAATACATATATCTTTGGTCCCGGGTAGAAAAGGCTTAAGTCAAAACTAGTGAAATAAAAAGGGCATAACTACAGTTATCTCGTTAAATATTCATTTTAATGGTTACATGTATTAGGAATGTAATATATACAATATAAAAATACCTTAAATATGTAAGGATACATTGAACTTACACGTAGGAATTTTCAAACATTGTTACTGCTGTCTCAAGAAATTGGTCAAATTGATTTATGCCCTTTCTACCCGGGACCAAAGATGTATATGTATGTATATACATATATACGTATATAAACATATATATGTATCTATACATATATATATGTATATTTATATATATGTATGTATGCATATGGATATATATGTATATATATACTTATGCATATGTTTATTAATATGTACATATATATACATATACATATATATCTAAATATATATATACTAATATATGTATCTGTATGCATGTTTGTATGTATATGTAAATGCAGCCCCAAATGTGCGAGCTCGCCCAAATGAGCGGGCTGGCTCATTCAGAGAAGAACGTGTAAAAAACTCATTGTAAAAGACAATTCTGTTTTCATGAGAGGCCCATCTAAGTGGGATCTCACTTAATATAACCAGGGTCTGTCCAGTTTAAACTAAATGTTATGAAAGTTACCATATGAACACCCCCGTTTAAAGTTCGCATGCGTCAATTAGTAAATGTTTAAAATTCAAAATCTAAAAACAACAATGATCAGCTCTACTTAATAACCTTATTTGACCGCTAGTGAACGACCGAAACCGAAATTTCATCCAAAACCGAAATTACCGTAATTTCGGTTTAGTAAAACAATAACCGAGACCATAACCAAAATTTTAGTGAAACCGAAACCGAAATTGGCCGAAACTTCAAAAACCAAATTAATGCTAAAATAACATGAAATAACTATTTTACATTACATTGTGTCCCATAAGTCACTACAAAACCTAACCTAAGCTATATACAAAAATATACATTTCTGGTCAACCAATATTTTATCTTCATTATCATTTGTTAGAATTTTTATACAAACTACAAAATTTTGCATATCAGTTTGCCATCAAATGGAACCAAACGATCATGCAAGGCAGAAGAGATTTGCTACATGTTTTTTGGAAAACCAGTTGGATAATCTAAACAAAGTTCTGTGGACAGATGAACAGGGCCGTACCAAGGGCGGGGCCGGCCGGGCCGCGGCCTGAGGCGCCAAAATTAGGAGGGCAAATTTTAATAAATTAAAAAAATAATAATCAGTTTATGAAACAAATTTTCACGGCGTCGCTGCTGTTGATAAGAAAATTAATTAAAATTCCGCCTCTTGACACAAACTCCTATATATATATATATTTTTTTTCTTTTCTGCCATACAAATTTATTAAAGTCGTAAACCATAATATAAATACAAACAGCAGGGGCAAGAAGAAGACATAATTGGTCTTATCACCAAGCCCCTAGATCTATTGGGGCTTTGGTAATTGGAGACACTAGTCTCATCTCCTGATTTTAGTATAGATATTACCCTCGCAACTTTAAGTTTGTCGGGAAAGATTCCTTGGTTTAAAGAGAGCGTAAAAATATGCAAAAGCGGAATTTTTAAATAAGGTATTGATTTAATTACTACATTACTGCTTACATCATCAACTCCATTACCTTTATTTGGTTTAGGTAAGTACATGGCGTTAAGCAATTCTGTTTCTGTTAGCATATTATTAGCCATTGTATTATTATTAGAGATTAGGTATGATATTAGGTATGGACCTGTGCTAACAAATGCATAGTTAAACGAATTAGCAATTATTGCGTCGTTAGTAATTTCACGGTTATTTATAATTAGTTTTTTTGGTAAACGACTAATATTCATATCTTTTTTACCTACAATATCTTTTATTATGTTCCAAGTTTTTTGTATATTATTTTTGTATTTTAGTAATTGGCTACTATAATAAAACTTTTTTGAGCGCTCTACAATATCACAAAAAGACGATTATAGTTTTTATAGTTTGTTTCATTTTTAAAAGTTCTTTTTTTTAATGAACTTCTCATACAATCGTTGCTTTTTTTTCGAAGATTTTATGATTCCGGGGGTTATCCAGGGATTTTGTTGAGTTTTTGTTTTAATAAATTTAGTTGTTATTGGGAATGCTTTATTGTAGTGACATTCAAATATATGATAAAATTTATCATAAGCTTCATTAGCATTTTTTGTTTTCAAAACAGGTTCTCAGTTTGTTGTTGATAAAAGGCTAATAAAAGTCGCAAGAGAAGCGTCTTTAATTACTCGTTTTTTAGTTTTTACTTTTTTAGGAAGTTAATTAAACGATTTTTGTGCTGTTATAAAAACCGGAAAATGATCAGATATATCTTTAATAAATATTCCTGTTTTAATTTTTATGTTTTTATTAATTATAAATTGATCAATTAAAGTAGCAGTATTTTTTGTAATTCGAATCCATTTTAAAACATAATATCAAAAAAAGTTGACGTCTTTGCTTTTGTTGTATTCAAGCAAATCTAAATTCAGATCGCCTACGAAGTAAACGCATTTGCCACATAATTCTTGGCTTTAATTAAGCTTTCAATTTGTTATATTAAAATACTAAAGCTCATTTACTGAACAAAAGAGCGCCCTTTAACACTAACATACCTTTGATAACTTTTGAACATTATGATTTTATTATGAATCGAACCAAAAAATTGTCTGGTGCTGAATTTAAGAAGAAAAGAAAACAGCGCCAAGAGAGTGACGAGAAACTACGAAACTGTTTCAAAAAGTGGTTGGTAACAAACTCAGTGGAAAAACAAATTATTTTGGAGGATACTTGCATTGAAGTTAATGACAAATTAACAGATCCTATAATTGACTTGAGTTCAGATCATCATTTGGAATTAATTGAAGAGGAGATTTTTATAAGCCAAAGTTAAGAAGAATTTTGCACAACTGATTCAGAACCAACAAGGGAAGATGGAAATTCCCAGCTTTCAGGCCCAGCTGAAATGGACGAGGATGAACTTCATTCAGAAATTCCAGAGGCCTCGGAAAAAAATTTTCAACACAGGGATCCAGCAACATGGCCTAAAATAACGGACAAAATAAGATGCTTTTTGATTGAGCATGGGCCAGAGCAAGACAGAAGAGAGTTTTTCCCAAACACGCTGTGTGATTTTGACAACAGAATGCGACACTTCTGCTCAAAATGGTATGAAAAAATTCATCCCAATGGTGAAAAGTTTGTTCGCACTTGGCTGCAGTACAGCAACAAAAAAGATTCTTTATTTTGTTTTTGCTGTTTGTTATTTTCAACAGCAAAAACCAACAATTTCTCAGAAATTTCCAAAGGGTTTTGTGACTGGAAAAAACTAAACCCAAGAATTCCTGAGCATGAAAACAGCAATTAACACCAAAGATGCTATTCTGATTGGAAAACTCTCGAAAAAAAACTTAAGGAAGGAAAGACCCTGGATTCTGATCTGCAGAGAGTTATCAGTGAAGAGATGAAAAAGTGGAGAGACATCTTGAAAGTGATTGTTGATGCAATTTTGTTCTGTACCAAGAACAATCTTGCCCTTCGGGGAACAATGAAGACATCGGTCAACAAAACTGTGGCATTTTTCTGAGCTTAATTGAGTTGATTAGCCATTATTATCCTTTAGTGACTGAACATATTGCGTCCGTTAAAGCAAAAAAAACCACAACATCTTACATTTCTCCTCGAATTCAAAATGAGCTGATTGAGTTACTTGGGCAGAAAGTCAGGAACGAAATTTTGTCAAACATCAAAGAAGCTAAATACTACTCTGTTCTTTTTGACTGCACTCCAGATGCCTCCAACAAAGAACAGATGACTCAGATCATCAGGTATGTCCACATCAGTGATGAAACCTGCACAATTAAGGAAAGCTTTGTGGACTTCATTGAATCTCACCAAAAAACCGGAAAAGGTCTTGCAACAGAGATAACTGAAAAATTGGAGAAGGATGGTCTAAACATTTCCGATTGCCGGGGCCAAGACTATGATAATGGATCCAATATGTCTGGAAAATACAATGGCGTCAAAGCTCACATCCATTCTCTTAATGAGTCAGCAAGATTTGTTCCATGTGCAGCTCACACTTTAAATTTTGTTGGTGTTCATGCTGCTGAGGTTTCCCCACTCATGATTACGTTTTTTGGAAAGGTTCAAGCCATCTTTAACTCTTTTTCAAGCTCCACGTCAAGATGGGAAAAACTGATGAAAACGTTGACCATTTCATTAAAGGGAAACAGTGACACAAGGTGGTCTGCCAAAAAAGAAGCAATCACACTATTGCACAGACAAATCAAAGACGTTCTTCAAGTTTTGGAATCCATTATCCACAATCCCATGACAAATGCTGTCACAGTTAGCAGTGCAAAAGAACTTCTCATTCAAATTAATTTCAGTTTTTTGTGTTTGTTGGATTTCTGGAGTAAAATTCTTTCTGTAATTGACCGGGAAAACAAACTGCTTCAGTCAAAAACCATTTCAATTGACATTGCTGCAAAAAAAAAAGAAAGGATTGAAGGCTTCCATTCAGAATCTTCGAGATGTTGGGGTGGACAACATTATCAAAGATGCCACAGAAAAAGCTAACCAGAGCGGAATTGATGGTGGCTTTCCAATCAAGAGGAAGCGCAAAGTGAAGCGGATGGCACTTTATGAAGCTGAAGATGACTCTCACCTTCTCACAGCAGAAACAGAATTCGGATCTCATGCAACCTTGTGTTTGACAGCATTATTACACAAATTGAGTGGCGGTTTGAGGCTATGGCTGCTGTATCCTCTGATTTTGACTTCCTCAGTGGGCATTCACTCTCTAAAAGTTCAGTGGATGAACTCAAGAAAAAAGCTGCAAATTTATCTCAAATTTACAAGGCAGATTTAGATTCTTCCGATTTCCAGTCGGAAATGGCAAGCTTTAAATTTCAAGCTGCCGCAATGATGGACAACTTTGAAAAATCTTTCCCGATCGACATTTTGCAGCTCATTCATAAATATTCTTTGACCGATGTTTATCCCAACACGGCAATTGCTATTCGCATCTTCCTCACCATACCAGTCACAGTTGCTACGTGTGAGAGAAGTTTAAGTAAACTTAAGCTCATAAAAAACTATATGAGGTCAAAAATGGGCCAAGAACGTTTGTCTAGTTTCGCTATAATTTCATTTGAAAATGAAGTGGCAAACAACATTGATTTTGATAATGTCTTTAGTGAATTTGCCTCAAGAAAAGCCAGAAAAGTGACATTGAACTAAAGTTTTTGCAACCTTAATGACAAACATTACTTATAATTTGATGTGATAAATTTTGTGATCAATAAATCATTTTTTTCGTTGAATTTTCTCCTTTTTTTTTGATGGGGGGTGGGGGGTGGGGGAGGGCGCGATTTTCTTTTCTTGCCCGAAGCGCAAAATTGGCTCGGTACGGCCCTGCAGATGAACAACAAATAACTACTGACAATATTAGATCAGTGCATCTGTCTTTTATTGATCGCCTTCAATCAACACAGGAAAGTGATGGCGGTCATATTAAATGATATTCACAAAACCCTATTCCTATGACTTTTTTTTTTTATTTATCATTCAATTTTGTTTTTGAATAAAAATTTGAAAAACTGATTATGTCCCCCAAAAAGTTAAAGCACCAATTAAATTAGAAAATCTTTATGATCCCACACTAAACTAAAAACAAGTTGTTTAAAGTTTAAAAAAGTCTCCTAAGCAAAATTTCGGTTCATTACGATTACAGTTTGAACCGAAATTTCGGCCGAAACCGAACAAATAGAATGTTGTCGATACAGAACTTTTGGTTTTGATTTCGGCCAAAACCGTTGCTGAAGCCGAAAGTTTCCGTTCATTACCAACCACTAACAGATATATCAAGCATAGTACCAGTTAATATAAATGCAAAATTGGTTGAAGAACTAATTCCATCGTTTACTACGTTTAGCTGTCTACAGAATTTAAAAATTTGGGTTTCAACGCATGTAAAACTTGAGAAAAATTTATTAAATTCAGCATTTTCCTATATGCTAATAGTTACTTAGGGTGGTTAATAGTTACTTTTACTTCCTTTTCTCATAGATGCACCAAATAAACAATAATCCATGTGTAATGGCATTGATCATTTTCATAACGATCTCTTATTTAAGTTTTAATCATTAATATAGAGTAATATAATCATTTGCTAAATATATATTTATATCTATGAAAAACTATTTACTTAGCAAACAGTAATGTTACTTGCTAAATAAATAGATGATGATACTTATACGTTATAACTTAATATACAAATATTAACATCGTTTTTTCAGTACGAATAGAAGTTACCATAATTTAGAAAGTGTAACAAACTAATATTTAAAATCCATTCATGTGTTGCAGAAGGGTGTGCGTCAAATACTTGCTCTCACCCACTTTTTAATTATGTTACAAGACACATTCGTGGTACAAACCACAATCAATGTTTTGACCCTTCCAGTTTTGGCTGACAATTTTTTTAAATTCAATGCACAATGTAAACGTTTAGTGTACAAAGTTCAACACGAGAAATACTTTCAATTTATGAATTCTTTATTTAAATTCAGAAACTTGAATTTCATTGAATAAATTGCGTAGAGCTGATTTTACGAATAAAATTATTAATTTAACAAGCTTATTAATAAAATCTAATATCCTAAAAAATTCGAGCCCTAGCTTCCATAAATGTAAGAGTTAGCTCCCGCTCGTCTTCCATAAATATTTATGGTCTAGACTCCTTTGCCGACTTTTAAAACACTCCCGTCGCAATTGGCCAATTAGAAATCTATGATACCAACATATAAAACGTCCCAAATCGTTTGTTTATCATTGTCCCTCCGTATAAATTTGAAAAACTTAAATTTCAAAACCAAAAACATTATAATATTGTTAAACTGGTTATATATTTGATGAAAACAAAAACCTTTAATTATTTCGTTACTGCTTAAACGGGCAACTTCAAATTTTCCTCCACCTGCAGCCTCAATCATTTAAAATTTATCAATCAAAAATAGTTCTCTAAAAACTTGCGACAAAGAGAGCACTTAATTATTCCAGATTCTGAGGTGATCATAAGTCATCATTGAGGTAAAAACAGACCGTTTGATATTGGCTTGTTGAGCAAACAATATGTGAAATTAAATACGTGTTACACTATTTAAATGATTTGTCATAAGTAATAAGAGCAATCGATCGGCACTTACTGATTAGTAACTGGACCTGTAATAAGTAAAATGCCTGGTTCCTGATACTAGTTGGTCTGTTTCCTGCCGACCATAAAAAAAGTAATGATAAATGTAACTCGGACAATTTACAGGGTGTACTTTCTTACATAACTACATGACCCTTTAAAAATTTGTTTTTTGATTTTCAAAAAAGAAACTCAAGAAGTTTTAATAATGATTTCTAATTCCGTTGTCATCATCTGTAACCTAGCTATAATAAACATTTTCAGATTTTCAAAAAAGATTTTTCTCGATTTCATAATAACCTCGTTTGCATTATTGAAAGATACTCGTTATCTCGATTTCATAATAACCTCGTTTGCATTATTGAAAGATACTCGTTATCTCGATTTCATTATAACCTCGTTTGCATTATTAAAAGATATTCGTTGTCTCGATTTCATAATAACCTCGTTTTCATTATACAAAGCTATTGGCAGTTTCGACCTCATAACTTCGTCGTTTGCAAAAATTTCTTTTAAGGTTGGCATGATTTTTTCAAAGCGCAACAGCTTTTATTTAAGGAAGAATAACTACACTACGATTGTGTTCTTTTACTTGGTAAAATTCGTCTTCAGCAATCTTTTGAATGCCACACTGGCAGAATAATTGGACGAGATTTTTCGAAAAGGTGCAACTGCATTCATCATTGAAGGTTTCAAAAAATCAATACCATATGCAATAGCAGTTTGCCCAAAAACTACTGCTACATTGTCTATTATAATATGCATTTGCTAAAAACGTTAAGAAATAATTCACTTGGTACCAAAAACTCATTTTCCCACCATTTTTCAGCTTATGAGTTAGGTTATACAAAAAATAAATATATCGGGAGAAAGCATCTCGGAAATTTGCTTCATAAGTTGAACAAGATGAAAATCTTTTAGCTAACTTACAAAAAGCACAAAATCTCGAAGAAGCGGTAAAGAAGCCTGCAATTGAATACATTCTATGATACAACTTCATCTGCAGTTTGAAATTATTTTCCCAATAAACAGTCGCTATATGTGCTTTAACCCTCTTTCTTTCTTGGTGGATTATATCTAATTTTAAAATACAATACTTAAATATTAAATTGGGAATTGCAGTTGCAATGGTCAACGCTAAGTACCAATTTTTATAGGTGCACTTACTAACAAGGTTCAGTAGTGGCAAAGTTCACTGTACTGTGCTGTTGAAAGATGTTGTATAACAACACAGCCCACTTAAGTTCTAATATTGTCGTTGCAAATTATTTCTAATTTGATTGAACAACTCCTTATTAAACAATGTAAAAATGCTTTAACCTCCTGTTTCAGAAGTGATCTTTTGGAGCTTGTTAATCTATCGTTAAATGAGTGGTTTCTGATTGAATTACGTAAATCAATTCTTCATGGAAAATTTTGCAGATGAGATGATTGTTAAAATCCAAGCAGAAATATCGAAGAACTTTTCCAAACTTGATGTAGATTTCGTTTGGCACTGCCTCCCCGTACTAGTGATAAACGCCTTTAACGAGTGATAAGAACTTTAATTTTTCTATATATAGATTTGTCAATTTAGAAGTAGAATAAGATTCACTGCAGCAAAAATAGATTGTAAATTATTATTAATTTACTGAGTAACGACTATGATATCTACACTTAGCTTAAAATGAGACAAAGGGTAAGCGTTAAATGTAATCAAGTTAAGGTATACTTAAATGTCTTAAACTTTTTAATAAAAATGTAAATCATCAAGAAAAAGCATAAATTTCAAAAATGAGTAATTGTTGCATAAATGGCTTTAAATTTAATTTTGATAAACTATTCAGAGTCAAAGCGACATTTTATGCACAGTTATTTAGGGTATAACGAATTGCTAAGCATCAAAAAAGCATTATTAGTTGTTTTTTCTGAGATATCGCAAAGCACAGACTTCTTTCAAACAATACTAACTATCCTCTCAACAACATCCATGCTCAATTACCCAATATGCTCAGTTACCCAATACGTTCAAGGTCTAAATGAATAGTGATGGTGATGCAGCCCTGATATAATCTGTTCAATAGTGTTCTTTTTTTCAACGAATCCACCACTAAAAACTTGTTTTTTTTGTTTTACTATTTTATTTATATGAAGATTAATAATATGAAGATGCAAATGAAGATTATCATTAAATGATTATTAAGATCATTTCCTAAACAAGTTTAAGGAAATTATCTTAAAAACTATCAAATGATCATCTTCATTTCATTATTTTATTTTATATAGAACAAGATAATTTATGATAATCAAAATGAAACTTATTTAACGATTTTTTAGCAGCATTAAAACTTTTAGACTAAAAAGAATTTTTAATACCATTGTCTTCTTGATAATTTAAAGTTTTTTAAAGGTTACACAACGTCTAACTTAATTGGGAATAAACTGCTTTTTTTTACCCATTCATAGTTTTCGACGCTAAACTTTAAAGTTTACGGTACATCTAATCTCTCTAATTCGAATTTTATGGGGGAAAATAAAAGTTCGAATAAGAGAAATTTTCAAATTATAGAAAGTTGACTCTTCTTACATGCGCGTTTAACAGTGACTTAACATTTAATCGAATTATGGAGCTCTTCGAACTAAGGAGATTCGAATTAGAGAGATTGAACTTACCGACAATTGTAGTAGTGAATGACTTGTTTATAAGTTACATGTTCAATAATTTTCCATTAGCCTGAATCCTGAATTACCGAAGCCATAAATATTGTTAAGTCAGGTTTATGTTAGATGAGCTTTATTTCAATTCAGGATGCATTCAGGATTAGATCGTTTTCTAGATAACTTTTCCGTGTATCGAAATTTTAATAATTACCTAACATGATTATTAAATATAATTAAAAAATTCTTTTTACGCATCAATTGACTGCAATATTTATATACTTTAGTATATAATATTAATATGGGAAAAAGAAAAAAAAAAAAAGGAAAGAACTGTTTTGTGTGGAATTACTTTGTTTCTCTTTGTGAAGTAAATTTTGTAATGTGGAGTATTTGCAGTTCAAAAATATTCAGAGGCTTGCTAAATCCTAGACACCAAATATTGGGTTTCTTTCTCATCTTGAAAACCTCATGAGGGCTTAAATGCTGAAAAATCAAATAATTCTACAAATGAGGAGTCCAAGAAGCTAAGAACTGAGGTACTACAATTAACCATTCCAGCATAGGTTAAGACATTCACAAAAATTGATTCATATTTTGACAAGGGTCAATGATCAGCAATCTGCCATGGCTACATGGTAGTGGTTATTCATTATATTTTAAAAAACCGGGAAAGAGTAAAATTTTGTTTAGCATGTTTTCAATTTAATAAGCATTACACAGCTGCGAATGTATTTTTAAAAAATTCAATCAACTGCAGAGAAATGGGAATTCAACTTCAAAAACTGGAGTTTGGGTGCAAGACAAGTCAGCCTTCAAACATCTTAAATGTGTTTTGATTTAAAGCAAAAAAGAGACTTTTTGCTTTAAAATCTGGAGATTGAAATTAATTGGAAGATTAGTTGAAAAATGTAGAACCCCTTGCTCTCATAATTTAGACTTTTTATATATCTTGGGGAAAATTTCATTGCTTAATTCTGCAATTGCAACTCTCTGGATAAGAATGGAATCTCCGTAAAAAATTTGTAAAAACAGAAATTTTGAAAGAGCCTACAAAAACATTGTTTGATGCTACATGATACTTGCATTAGTTGCATATGAATTATAACCCCAATAATAAAGTCCCTCAAAGCATCTGCAAGTAACATCAAGATTGGCTCGGCAACAGCTGAAAAATTTGCCTAGTTGTCACTTCTTAGAATGTCCTGTAAAAGTTTATTGCCCCTTTCCAGGCAATATTTACCACATTTAGAGATTGAGAAACGAGCTCCAGTTGGGAAGATTTATTTTAATCCATTTCATTTCAAGCTTGATGAATTTTAGTTTGTCAAATAAAAGCCCACTCTCTGTCCTAAAAGCGAGTTTTGGCATATTAGGTTTGGTATATCTACCACTTTCTGAGGCATTGTGTTAGTTTGTAAAAAATGTCATTTCTGGGGCAAGAGTTTTGTGAAGCTGAAGAGCAAAAGCTTGTCTTACATCTCCTAGTACACCATCATCAATAAGACATAATACATTGAATCTATCAGTTACATACCAGAAATGATTCTGCATTAAGTTTTAAAATGCCTTAACAGAATTAGGGCTTCTATTACTTAACTGAATCATATCATCAATAGCTTGTAAGTCCTAAGATGCAACTGCCAAATGGATTTTAACAAACCAAGTTTAAAATGAGCTCAGCCATTTTTTTAATATCAACTACCTCCACAGCATTCACCAATTACATGGGTTGGAATTTATAGAAGTTAAAGGTCAAACATGAAGCGGTAAATAGATTTGGCTGTAAATTGGGCATGATGGCAAACTGTAGACAAATGAAACCTGAAGTTTACTACTGATCCCCCAAGCCACACAATACTGACCTGAACAAGGTTTTTGTAGTTTCTACAAAGAAATACATGTTAACTAAAAATGGTTTTGAGAAGTGACAGCATCAGAAGCCTGGATTTTAATATAAAGATTTAGTTTCATCTAATATCTTATATATTAAACAAAAAAACTATGTGTTACTTTGTTTGATTGCCAAAAAATACCCTGGTGCTTCTTTATTTCTTCAAGATCTTTGCAACACATGATCCAATCACTTGCCAAAATTGATTAGTTCCATAAAAAAAAAGTTAAAAAAAGTGATAAGATAATATATATTGTTTTTTAAAGTTACTTCTAGAATATACATTAAAAGAAACTTAAAAATGTTCAGGCATATTTTTGGAAGTTTTATTATGTATTTAATAAAATTCCCTAAAAATATGCATGAACGAAGAAATGCACCTATGAGCCTGAAATTATCTATGGATTTTACAAGCACCTATATTCATGATATAAGATACCATGTTATTTTTAAAACTTTCTAACCCAAGTTTAAGGCATAGTAGCACACACACATGTAACTCTTTTTTCATATTGCACAATAAGCTGTTTTTATTTCTTGGACAAGTTTTTTTTTAAAGTGAAATTGTGAAATGAAAGTAAAACATGTTAGGGATGTTTGCTGAACAGTATCCATTTTACAATAATGCAAGACTATAATGAGGATGATCTTTTTTATTTTCTTAGCTAATTTTATTTTAATCTTTGGATGCTGGCAAGTTAAAGCAAAGCTTTCTGATAAATTTCCTTCCGTAATAAAAGGCCATGGTATATGTTCTATTTTTTCTTTATATTTATAATTCATTAAAGTTTGATTTAAAATGTTGTGTTATGTCTATAGCTTGTATAATATCTGTATAATAGCTGGTATAATATCTGCATAGTTTTGCTCCACTGCACATTTTTAAATTTTGTGTAACAAAATTTTATATAATAAAATTCATACCATAATTAAAACATGCTGTTGAGAATACTTTTGGAAAAAATAGTAATTTTTCTTTAAGATTTTTTGTAAAGTTAAGAATGCTTTTTTTGTGGTAGAGCATATCCAAATGATATAAATCTAGTTTTTGATTTTAAAAATGTTTTTTTTTAAATTTCTTTAGAATTATTTCTACCCAATACAGAAAATGAATTACTTAGAGAGCATCAAGCTGAAGAACAAGGTATTGAATGTGTTTTTTTTTTCTTTTGTTTTTCTACTATTGACAATTATCTAACATCCTTAAGTAAAATGTATATGTACAAGGGAAAAAGCTATATTGTGTGGAGCCTTCAAATCTTGACACCTTGATCTAAATAATAATTGTTAATAATGATGTATTGCAGATGTATTTAAGTAAACAACATGCTATTTTGTTATCTTAATAAAAACAATTTCAATGAAAATAACTAAAATGATTTTTAACACTATAACTTAGTAAGAAATGTTTTATCTAAAAATTCTGCTGTTCTTACTTTCAGCATGACTCAGCTGAGATTGCAGACAAATTAAAGTACAAAGTTACCTAATACATTGTCAATTATCATATCATATTTAAACTTTAGGTGCCCTAAATAATTGATTTGTATAATTAAATTATTTTTGTGCAAACTAATATTTGCATGCTTCAGAAATATTTTAAAACTTCTATTATTGTTATATTACACTGTATTGCATTATATTATATATTATATTATATATTATATGTTATTGTAGTATATATACTATAATAACATCAATCAATCATTAGAAAAAAATTAAAGCCTAAAGTAAATCAGATTAAAAATATTTAAGATTCCCCAAAAATTTATTCAAAGACACCTGCTTTTTTGAGCATCCATCAACGGTGCTAGAGACAAAAAGCATCATGGAGAATTTAAAAACTTGGGATCATTTTTTACTATTTTTTCTCTAATTATACATATGCCCATTTAAAAAACAAAATTAGCTTCTTTTTACTACATTTTCAACAACTGTTGTTGATAGTAGGCTATCTTCATGATCTGGATTTTCCACATGTCTCTTAAACCTTGCCCATGTTGGTTTAAATCTAGGATGAATGTTTTCTTAGATGTTTTTACTGATTTGTTTTCACCATATTTACTTTAATAAGATTCAGGAATATTTTTAGGAATAGCTAGAAATTGCAAGTACTGTACTCCACTGTTCAAAATATGATTCAGTCTTCTCTTCTCAATCAAAAGTATTAGTAATTACTTTAAGAATAAACATCCACAATTGATCAAAATCCTGACAAAGGCTGTTGTTGTATCAAATTTAACTATACCAAATCTAGTTAAAAATGGATGTTTTCTGCCAAACAAAATTATTTAGTTTTTACCATCTACAAATTCACACTTCAAAGAATTGTACCAGTTCTTAATAAAATCCTTTAATTCAAAAAGTCAACCAAAAATATTAGGTTCTATAAGACATTTTACTTCCTAATTCCCCATAAAGAGTGGCAACCATCTCTTCTTGCTTTCTGAAAGTTCTACCACAACTTGTAATTTTTTAGCAATTTCAAGAAATATTTCTGAATGGATGATCTTTGCTTAAAAGAGTTCTTTCTGGTGAACAGAAGTAGACATAAACAGAAAGTATCAGTCATATTTTCTGTAATTATTTTAATCATTTAAGATTGCAGAAGCAACTAGTAAATATATTGATTCTAAAATAAACTCAACAAAAATAAACTTGTTAAAACACATTAGATTTTCTTTTTACAAATTTAAAATGACGAATTATTAATTGAAAAAGTAGTCTCTTATTTGTGCTGAAGAATATGTGGATATTGCAGGACCTTTTTCTCCAGATCTTTTTTGAGAGTCAGAAATATGAAAAAATTCAACCTAATGGAAAATTTTTACTTCAGTCTAAACAAACCACCATTCTCTTGATAGGTGAAAGTTTAGCAAAAAGCTGAAAAGTAATTAGGATTTTCCTGCCCTTTTTTTGATATTTTCTTAGATCTTTGCACAAGACTTAACTTAAGTACAAAGTCCTTACAAACATTTTGGAGAAATTGCATGTGGTTAACCCTAACATTCAATCTATTACAATCTACCATTGTAATCTTCTAAAATAATTGTCATAATCTTTTTAATCAGTTTATTTATATCAAAACAAACTGTTTCATTTTTATTTGTTAGTTCTTACACTTTTAATTAAGTTCACTTGTTTTGAAGAAATCTCAATAAAATGTTTTTTTATTAAGATAGTGAAAAACTTTTAAATCTTATTTTAAAAATTATGATAAATTATCATTTTTCATTACTTTTTCCTCTGACCAACATTTTAAAAATGAATTAAAATCCCAACAGATTTTAATTTAGTTATTAGGTCATTTAAAGGATATAGAAAAAAGTCTGGCTAAATTTGTGAAAAAGCAAGGTGTCTTCTCAAAGAAAAAGACACCTAACTTTTTCACGAAAACATTTTGATTAAATGACGTTAAATATCCATTGGACAGATCTTAAATGTCATTTAATCAAAATGTTTTTGTGTTCAAAGTTATTTTTCATTTTAGATATTATTTTCATTTATGCTGTTTGAACCAAGAAACTCTCAAACTTTTTGCCCAACTTAGTCCTTAGTACTTAGTCCTGCCACAAATCATATTACACAAGTTTGGTGAATCATGAAATCATGAAAGTTACATAAAGTTGGCAAGTTTTTGGGAGATATTTTTAATATTTTAAAATCTTTTGGTATCAGTTATGAATTGAATCAGCTAATTGTGTTATACTATCCAATACTATCATTAGTTCAATTGTAATGATAGTTCCCTATCAAAAAAAGTTTTAAATTTCATAATAGATAAACTTGGTTTGATTTGACTTGACAAAAAGAATGCTGTTGTAATTAAGACTTAAAGGTTGGGAACTTCTTGATAGTGGAACACTTTTCTTGTGGTAAAAAACTCTTGAAAATGATCTTGTCAAATTTTTTAAAGGAAAAAAAAACTTATTCAATGCAGCAACTGTAATTGGATTGCATGTTGCAGTGATAAAGTGGTAGAAAAAATTGAAAAAAAATATGTAGTTTCATTCTATTAATAGTTCTTAGCTAGAAATCTTTGTAAATATGATTTGAGCTTTTTTTTTTATGACTACATTTTAAGAATTTTTATAAATTATGAGCAAGTGTAAATTGAAAGCAATAATTTTGTAGAGGGGCAGGGGGGAGGTTATGGAAGATATGTAGAATTGTAACATATTTGCAATGAGAAAACAACAGCAACATAAGCAGTCTTGTCAATTTTTTGAGCATGATACTTAGATATCAATAACTCTTAAAGCACACTTGATAGAAACTTGATAGTGCTGTTTTTATTTTTATGATGGAGAAAGAAAATGACTCTTTACCAGGTCAGACAATTGCATTTTGTTTTAAGAGAACTTGGATCTGGCAAATACACATGGATTCTTTCAGAGTTCCAGTTCAAAATTTTTTTGTAGCAAAAAAGTTGAAGATTATGACTTGCATCTATTCCATAGTGTAATTCTTCCAAGCAGTTAAATATATCATGATCTTGAAAACTCAAAACACATGGTTTGTACCTTAAATATGTCCCAATCCAAGTCTCTGTATTTATTTTTTCAATTTCTAGAAAATTTCTACTCAATTTTGGAAATGCAATTAATGCATGCTTTATTTTATGAAAAATTCAGTTAAATAATTGCCTAAAATGAAAAATAAAATTTTAAAAATGTTCTTTTAACTAGAACATTGATGTAAAAGTTGTATATTTTTAGCAACTTGTAATAACAAATAGAATTGCATAATTTCTTATATTTGCAAAAACTTGCATTAAATAAATACTTCATTTTCCTTGGTTGCATTATAATTGTAAATCAATATCACAACAAACTTATCTACTGAACAATAAGCTTAGTTTACCTGAATATATATGGTTACTTTAAGGCTAATTGTGTTTTTATTAAATAATGATAACTATCTTTTCACTGTTCTTTAAGTTATGTGTCTATTGAGTGATTTGTCTAGTTACTAAGCTTTTTTATTGTTTTTTAGTAGCTAATTTATTTGATATAATTTTTTTTCTTTTAATAACTAATATGGTATTTAAGTGATGTGTCTGTTAAGTGATGTGTCTGTTAAGTGATGTGTCTGTAGAATGATGTGTCTGTTGAGTGATGTGTTTGTTGAGCAATTTGACAATATTAATTTTTATATTTCTAGCACAAGACTTAAATGCATTTGGAATCATAGAAGAAGGTGATATAAAAGTTACTGAGTTATTTCAGGAGCTGAGGAATGGAAAAAAACAAAATTTTTGGACTCAATCAAGTTATCATTGGGATCCAAAAGCTATTCCGTATAAAATCTATTCTGAAAGTAATGAGCAATTAAGTTTAATGCCTTATTTCAAATTTTTTGTGTTTAACATACTTCTCATTTGCACAATTTAGCTTTCATTAACTTTGCTTTGTGTATTTGGGATTTCATTTTCAGGTTATATTTAACTTTAGAAGGGAGACCCTGTTAAATTGGTACAGAAAACCCTATTTACTTTAATTTGAGTTGTTTTTTTTTATTTTGGTCCACCAGAAGGGTTGGACCTAAAGAAAAGTATCTATTTTGAGTGAAAGATTTGTATTTTCAATTTTTGAAAAGTTCCATCCAGCAAGCACTACTTTTGGAGAAGGTATCACTCATAATTAACATGGAACAATTGTCAGAAATGTTGTTCCAGAATATTTTGAAGAATTATGACTAATTTCCACTTTTCTAATAATACATTTACAGGTCAGTTGAAGAAGTAATTTATCACATAGTAGAAAACAAATTGTTGAGCAAAGATTGTAAAAAAGGTCAGCTTAATTAGGATTCTCTTTGATGGTAAGTTAAGGTTTTAGCAATTCCAGAGACATTTTCTTCATCTTGCTTTCATTACTTTACTTTTGGTTGATACTGTAGTGTAGAGAGAAATATAGAAGAGCCAGTGTAAGGAATGGGAGCTTTAATAGGCCATGACATCTTTATAAAATTGCCATGGTCATCTATCCTTTCTTTAATAGGCCATGACATCTTTATAAAATTTGCCATGGTCATCTATCCTTTCTTTTTGTGATTTTTGTGAATGTTTTTTATTCAAAGTCAACTTCTGTTTTCTTTACTTTCCTACCAGCTCTAGGTAGCAACAGTGTTTTTCTTGTACATTTACGTGTCCTGAAGAATGAATCAACACAATTTAGTTAGAATAATTTAGTTAAAAATTGATTGTTGAAGTAAGTTTATGTTTGAAATAATTAACAATGATATTTATGAGATCTAGTTGTTAACACATTAACTTGGAATATTTCTGATGAAAAAAAATAATTCTCTTTAATATTTAATTAACTATTGGGTCTTTTTTCAACTTTTTGTGGATACTATATTCAATTAAACTTTTTTTAAATATGTAACCAAAATTAAAACTAAAATAATCTGAGATTGGTTGTCTGGTGCATTCATTTAAGATATGAAACATCATTTATTCTAGACTGGTAAGACTGAGAGTTACCATTAAAAAAGGTAGAAGCCATCTAATTTTGTGAGAAAACCATCTTGTTTGGTACCTTAAAGAGGACTGTCTTAAAGAAATTTTAATAAAAAATGTTTTAAAACATTCTCCATAACTCTGGGAATTCTCTTTTGCTAATTGTAAGTTTTTGCTGCTCTTAGGATCAAACCTGTTGAACTGACTACTTAGAGATTGCAGAGCTAAGCAAATTTCATTTAGGTCTACTGGTGTAATTCATCAAACATTTTTACAATCAAATGAATGATAATTCCTTTTTGTTTTTGTTAAAATATACAAATGTTGAATGCATAATACCTTTCAGGTATGTATGCATTTATGGTGACACCCCTCCTCCCTCACTTTGTACATACCATATGGATGCCTTCATCTGACTACTGGCATTTACATATTAAAACTAAATATATTAAATAAAACTAAATATATTTTGAGCTTGTTTCTCCTCATGAACACAACTCTAAATTAAGTAATAAGGAGAAAAAGTAGATATTGAACCTCACTGAAATATCCCAGATGATCCTTGCATTTTTAAATCTGGAGTGTCATGAAACTTTAAAAAATCTGTATAGTTTTCTTAACTGTGAACCATCACCCCAGAAATGCCTGGTGGTTGACTTTGTAAATCTTAAGAAAATTGACATCAATGGTACAGAGGCTTCTTTATAATCCCTCTTGTCACTTCCAGGCCAATCAACATTTTGGTTGTCAGACACTACCTAAGCATCAGTGTATGAAGGTTCCCCAGGAATACTAGAATGACAAATGGCTTTAAAATGAAATTTAAGAATCCTATTGTTGTATTTAAGTAGAAGGGTTGTGAAACTGGTGTAATAATACATAATCAAGTAGACTCAGATGATAAATACTGTGATGTCTTCCAGTTCACCCACATTTTAAAATTGGTGACTGGATCAAGCAAAATGACCAAGGGTAGGCACACCAAGATTTTAATTACAAATATTGTCTAAGTTTATTTTTAAAAAATCTGTTTTTCATTATCAGAGATCTTAAAGTTAACAACAAATGTAGTTAGTTCAAGAAAGTTTTTTTTTTATAACCAGTCAATACATCTGTATGAAACCAAAGAAACAGGTATTAAAAAATCTGAATTTTTTTTTCACCATTTACAATACATAGTGTATGAGAAAAGTGCAGAAATTTAATTTAATTTTTTTATTTAATTTGGGAACTATCAGATAAGGTCATGAAAATATTCAAAACAAAAATCAGATTGACAAAAAACTAAATAATATGAATCAGTCAAATGTTAAAATGCAAATTTATCATTTACTTTTAGGTGCAAGGAGTCTAAAAAATCCAGAATGTGAAGGAATTGTAGATGTAGGCTTTATCCTTGATTCTTCTGGAAGTTTAAAATATGAATATTCTGATGAAAAAGAGTTTCTTAAAGATCTTGCTAGTACCTTTAATATAAGCAGAAGTGGTTCACATGCAGCAGTTGTAACATTCAGTAGCAGAGCAGAGTTGAGTATTAAACTAAATGATTTCTTTGATCAAACTCAATTCAATAGAGCAGTTGATAATATTCGTCACATGGATCAAAGTACTAGAATTGACTTAGCACTACGAAAAGCTTTAGAAATATTTGATGAAAGTAATGGTGCTAGAAGTAAGGTACCTCAGCTTTTATTTTTGTTAACAGATGGTAAACAGGAGACCTCAGACTTGCAAGCAGAAAATCCTGGCGATGTAGCCAAACATATACAAAACAAAGGCATTGAAATTGTTGCAGTAGGTATTGGTTCAGGTGTAAGTCAAACAGAATTGATAAATATTGCTGGATCAAATGAAAGAGTATTTTTGGCTAAAGACTTTCACGAGTTGATTAATGGGAATTTTCTAAAGAAAGTAAAAGAAGGAAGTTGTGCATTGGGTAATTTTTCTATTGCTTGTCAAGTATTTTTAACATTGATAAAAAAAACCTAATATTTGTATATATATTCAAATTAAGTAATTGTATGGCTAAGAAAAAAATATATATATAATATAAAATATTCATACTTTGTCAAAATGGTCATCTTCATACCATAGACTACCTTGTGAAATTTCTGCACTGCAATCAAATGGGTTTCTGAGATATCATTACTTACAAATTCACCTAATTTGGGTTGTTTTTTTTTTGTTTGTTTCTCGTGTTATTTCTTTTCTTACATATTATTGTAAGTCCATACATGTGATCAAGCTGAAAGTTTGCACCTGTATAGTTTTGAAAATGAGGGATTGAAATGTTTATTTTCCGAAAAAAACAATGGGAATCAAATCGAATTGAGAATGGTATTTTACGTATAGTTTATCAGGGAAATGTAATGCACCAAAAAAGAAGGCCTGGGAACAATGGTAGCATGTTTTTAAAAAAAATTTTTTTTTCTTTTTTCTTTTTAAAGAGTCTGATATTAAGAACATTAAGAGTTTTTTTAAGTATTTTTTATAAATAATTAAACAAATTTTACAAATTGATAAAATTAATTTTAACAATTAATGATAGATTTTTATTAATAATAGATTTAACAAATTAATAAAAAAAATCTTTATGTAAGAAAATTCTTCTATTATCAATAGTGTACTACTATTATGACTGAGTTAATTTGAAGAATAAACCTTTAACAAATCATCTGCATGCATCTGATATTTGCAATCTATTGTTGAATGACAGTACTTTTGGTAAAATTAGGACATGAGATCCAACAACAATCATTTATGTTTGGTCAGAGGGAAAATATGTTGGGTAAATGAGGATGCATATATTTTACAAAACTTCTTCATCGTTTTTATTTCCTTCTAATACCAACCTAACCCACTTAAGCCACTTAAACTTATAAAAAAATATTTGTGGATGGAAGTTGAAGACTAACATTGAAAGCAAATCTTTTAAGTGTCCCATCAACTCATGGTGACTTTCCATGGTCATAAAGGCATTCCATTTGTATTGCATACCAAAATCTTCAGCCTGATAGCATTGATTTAAAAGATGCTTGCAACTTTGTATTGACCAGCCCAACTATCACAAAAAAAGAGGATTTTTTGTCATTTATAAAACATAAAGATGTTGTTTGACTTTCAGTAGCACCCTGATCATATTTTGTATAAATAGCTGCAAGATATAGTTCGCATTGTTATTATCTCCAGTGGTGACTATAAATTTTGTCTTATATGACAAATTTGAAGTTTTCTGCAAAATCATCAAAAATAGTTGTTTCGTTTGGTGTGTGTGTGTGTTTAGCAATATAAGAGTGCTTTAGCAATATAGATGTATACATTAAAAGATCTGCTCTATCTGTTGTGCTTCACTGTTTTGAGGTTTTGTTACCAAACCAAATAAACACATTTTTTATCAGTTTAATATGGATTTCTTACAAACCACCTATAATTATAAAGAGTAAGAATGGTCTGCAAAAGTAAGAAACATAATTTAGGAACAGAGAAAAAAAAACTTAAAATTTTTTAAGCAATTTAAAAAATGTACTCTTTGTAAAAACAAGTTACATAATAAATAAGTTACTTTTAAAAACTAATAATTTTATCTTTTATATTGGTTTAATCTCTATTAAATAGGTCAATGAAATTGTTTTGGGAGTTAGCAAACCTGTAAAGTAAGAACCCATATGATGAAATCAGATTTTAAAAGTAATGACCATGTAGTGAATGCAATTCCCTCAAATTGAGGGGGTAGTAAACTTTACATGGTCACTGTTTCTAAACACTAAAAGTATTGTTGATGATATTTGAATTATATAAAAGAGCTTTGGTCTACTATAGAATAACATTTTTTTTCCAAAATGATAATTTCTTTGACAGGGGTCAAGAGGGCAAAATTATTGAGGCATTTTTTCCCCAAGTTCTGATTGCCATAATTTTTTGTAAACCATCCTCATTTGACATCATCATGACCATATAAAAGTTTTGAATTTGCACCATGCTGGGAAGTTAAATGTCTTAAACACAAAAAATTCAAAACTAACCTGATAAAATGCAAAAATTAGGGTTGGACAAAATGAAAAGATATTAAAAACACCTCCAAATGTACACATAAGGTCTATATAAAGCTTCCATAGAAGGATTTTTTTATCTTTTCAGATGAGGTTGATTGTGAATTTGACAGGGTGTGGTTTATTGATTTGAATAAAAGCCTCTTTAGGGAATAGGAATAATTTTCTAAGTTTTCTCAGTTTTCTTCAAGTTTTCTCAATTATTTAAAAAAGAAAAATTAATAATGAACACATACCTACAGCACACTCTTTTAAAGAATTATTTTCATACAACTTTTGTATATCTTTATAATAAATCTGCAAAAAATCCATAATTTAATATTTCACTAAAACATTCTTTAAAACATCTATTTTAATGGTTACCAGGCTTATTTTCTTGGTCTATTACATTTTTCCAGATAGACTATGAAAGAAATATGATCCTCATTTTAACTGGGTTACGATTTTTTTATAGAAAGTAAATATTGTGCTCTGATTCCTTGTCTTCAAAACTATTCAAGTGCAAACTTTCAGCCTAATCACATGTATGGTTTTACAACAACCTGTAAAACAAAACAAAAAGGCATAAAAACAAGAGGCTGCCAAGCTAAATTAAAAAAATCCAAGTTAGTTGATATTGAAATAACAATATTCCTAAAACCCATTTAACAACAGGGCAGGATTTCCTCATATTGACTTGAGAATGAAGTCAAATCATTGGTAAATATTTTTAAATGTTAAAGTATTTTCAACAGTTTTAAGCTATTTCAAAAAATCATTTACTCTTTTTTTATTCAGTATGTCCACAAACAAAATAAAATTGAACTTTAGCCTAAGAAATATTACATTTAAATATTTGCAATAAAAAAATTTTATTTGTTAGTTTGTATTTTTAGGAAACTTAGAAAAAGAGTTTGCACTGAGCAAAAACAACCTGGTTGTTACATTGAAAACTATTGAAGAAGAATTTGTTATATATTTTGAACTAAAACCTACTTTATATTCTCCTGGTTATCACAGTGTTTTAAGGATAGAATTGGGAAATAATAAATATATAGCTATATGGTTTTCTGAGAGTGGACTTGGAACTCTTGTTATAACATCTGTTTTTGGGACAATTTATGATGAGGTTAAATCTAAAAATAATATCCTTTTATATAGATGGGTTACTATCAAAGTATCTCAACAAGTTTTAGGTGGTAAATATATTTATACAGTTGAAGTTGGGGGGAAAATATTATTTTCTAAAGAAAATTTTAAAGCAGTAAGGTATTCATCTGTAGCTGTGTATGCTACAGATAGATATGAGTTTTCTCAAGCAGGATTCATCCGTAATCTCAAAATCAGCAATGGAAATGAAGGTATATGAAGAAAATTTTTAGAAATATCTTTTAGTAATGCTTAAAGAAATAACAGAAATTTATTGTAAATTGTTTTTGTGTTCTAAATGAAAAAGTTTTGAATTATTTAATTACATTTTTAAAAAACATGAAAAAATTTAAACCAATCAAAAAATGTCTGTTTTTTTAATATTTTATTCTTTAGGTTTCATTTCTAAACAAGAAAAACCTTTGGAAAGAAAAGAAATTGTTGCTGTGTTGCCAAAGCTTGAGAAAGATTTTGTTTTAACATTTGATGTTCAACTTCATTCTTTACAGAATTTTTTTTATAATGTCATTCAGTTGTCAGATTCCACTGGCTATCACAGTTATCCCTCTTTTTGGCTTCATAAAAGTAGCAATAGTTTAAGTGCATCTTCCTTAATAAACAACAAACAAGTAACTTTTAATCAGCAGTCCCTATCCTTTAACGTATGGAGCAAAATATCGCTATCTCAACACTTGATTGCAGGGTCTTATATTTACTCCATCAAAGTGAATGGTATAAACGTTTATTATAATAAAATCCGTACTCCAATTGAATTAAATACAGTCAAAATATATGCAGCCTCTCCAGATGCTCCTACACAAGCAGGATTGATAAGAAACCTTAAGGTTGCTCAAGGAAAACAAGGTTTGTATTTTCTTTTTCATTATCAAAATAGTTATAATTTAGACAAATGATTTAAAATTAAAACTTATCAAACAATTATTGAAGCCACTGCCATTATTCATTTAAACAACTGCAGTTATTTATTTTTTTGCTTGTTTTAGGTAATTTGCACCTTAAAAATCCAGATTGCGAAGGGTTTGTTGATGTTGGTTTTATTCTTGATTCATCTGGAAGTTTGCAGAATCATTACAGGCAGGAGACATTTTTCCTTAAGAAACTTGCTAACAGTTTTGGTATCAGCAGTAGAGGTTCTCACGCAGGTGTTATTGCATTTAGTCATGTGGCAGAATTAAGTATTCGTTTAGATGAATTCTTTGATGATATCACCTTTAATGAAGCTGTTGATAAAATAAGATATATGGGTAGCACCACTAGAATTGACTTAGCTTTAGAGAAAGCTTTAGAGTTATTTGATGAAAGCAATGGTGCTAGAAAAGACGTTCCTAAGCTTCTATTTTTGTTGACAGATGGTGAACAGACAGGGAATGAAAACCCTGTTCTTATAGCCAACCAATTACGTCAGAAAGGTATTGAAATATTTGCTATAGGAATAGGAAATGGAGTGAAAAAAGCTGAACTGGATAATATTGCTGACAAGCCTGAAAATGTTTTTTTGGTAGATGATTTTTATAAATTGGTTGAAGGGAACTTTTTAAACAGGGTAAAGCAAGGAAGTTGTAATTCAGGTATTGTTTTATTTCTAAACTTAATCATAAACTGTTTTAATGATTATTAGATAATTTTTTCTACAAACGTGCTTAAGTTGGTATTGATCTTTGATTATCATTAAAATGATTTAAAGTGTTAATTATCATTGAAGTGATACAAGCTGTTAATAAAATAAAAAATTTAAGTGTAGTAAAAATTTTTCAAAAAGGGGATACTATTAGTATGATTACTTTTGTGTGAACTTGATTGCCCAGAGTATGATTACTTTTGTGTGAACTTGATTGCTCAGAGTAAAATTTGTGTTTTTCTTATTGCCAAAAATGTTTTCTTTGTTATTGTTGATATTTTTACATAATTTATTTCAAATAAATTTTTGTGTCTTTTTAGTTCTTGAAAACCTAAAAAATGAGGCTGAGTTAAAAAGTGATAACTTACTTGTTACATTATTGATAAAGAAAGAGTTTGTTGTTTCCTTTGATATTAAACCAACCTCTTATTTGTCTGGTTATCACAGTGTTTTAAAGATGGAGATGAAAGCTGAAAATTATATAGCTGTTTGGTTTTCAGAGAATGGCAATGGAACTCTTATTATATCATCAGTCTTCGGCACAATTCATGATGAGGTTAAATCTGAAAAAACCATTCTTTTAGATAGATGGACCACAATAAAAATATCTCAACAGCTGTTAAGTGGTAACTACAAATATATAGTTGAAGTTGGAGGAAAAATATTGTTTTCTAGAGAAAATAAAATTGCGGAAGAATTTTCCTCTGTTTTTGTGTATGCTGCAGATAAAGAACATAATTCTCAAGCTGGGTTCATCCGTAATCTGGTAATTAAGAATGGAAATGAAGGTTTGTTTATTAGTAGTTTTTAATTGCTATTATGGTCTGATAGAATTACTAGTTTAGATTTTATTTCACTGAATCTCTTCTGCAAATAAATTATCTTGATGCACTCTTTTAAGCACTGAAAGGTCATTCAGTGCCTTAAAAGAGTGCATCTAGATAATTTATTTGCAGAAGAGTTTTCATCTGTATCTATGTATGCTGGAGATGCACAACTACTGATGAATTTAGTTGTTTGAGAAAAAACTTACACTTTGGTTAATGTTTTTTTCACTATTTTTTTTTTCTTTTTTTTTTTTTGATAGAAAAATATAGTTTTAATTTTCTAAATATTTTTTAAAAAATCTTTTTATATCTAAAAGGTTACATACTTCGCAAAGAAACTCGTCTTGAGAGTGGTAAACTTCTTGCCACCCTTCCAAAGTTGACACTGGAATATACAATTTCTTTTGAAGTGAAACCTGAGAACACAGTGAATTTGTTGAATATCTTTCAAATAATGAATTTTGGTGGAGCAGTGCAATATGGTCAGGAACAGCTTGCAATGTGGATTGATGAAGGATTTAATGGAAAACTTACCTCAGGAATAAATAACAATTTTTTAATGGACTTTCCTAACCAAATCCCAGTTCAAAAATGGATCAGCATTCGAATATCTCAACAATTTTTTAATAACAAATACTTGTGCGAAGTTGAGTTGAATGGGAAAGAAATATTTTCCAGGGAAAATCCAGATGCAAAAGATAATTTTGATTTAAAACTATATGTAACCAGTCCTTTACATAATTCTGCATCAGGACTAATACGTAACATACTTATCATCAATGGACATGCGGGTGGGTTTTAAATATCAAGATAATATTTTGAAACATTTAAATAGATTGAGAATTTTAATTTTAAGTCTACTCTATAATTGTTGTCTACTTTAACTAACCAAAAAAAAATTTGGAGGTTTCTTTTATAAATATTTTAAAATATTTAATAAAGAAACCTCCCAATTAAACTACCAATGTCCTTTTAATAACATTGGTTAGTTAAAATGCTTTAGATATTGAACTACGAAAAGTTGTTCAAGCAGCAATCACTGATTTCCATGATTTTACTTGTTTAAATTTTGTTCAACATGAAGATCAAATTGATTATCTATCATTCATCCCTAAAAAAGGGTAAACAATTTTTATTCAAAATAATTTGAAAAATCTTACATTATATTATATTGTACTAATGGAATATATTATTTTAGTACACTTTCTCATCAAACATGACATTAGCTTAAAGTAAGTTAACATAAGCATAGGTACAGTAAAACCATTTATCTATTATTAAGGAACCAATTTAAACTCTGTCAAATATGCATTACAAGGCAGGATTGTTTTTAGATGTTATTCAAAGGTTGGTAAAAATGGAGGAGAGCAAAAAATAAGTGTTGGATCAGAATGTAGATGGAAAGGTTTTAGTAATTTTACCAAATAAATTTTTTATGCAGATAATCTTTTTAGTCAAATGGTATCACTCAAAATTTAACACTTGAATATCATTTTTGTTTGCTTCTATTTTCAAAACAGGTACTGTGGCGCACTTAATCATGCATTCATTAGGGTTTCTTCATGAAACTTCACGAACAGATCGTGATAGAGCTGTTGATATTCAATATTCAAACATGGAACAAAGTACAAGAATTTTTTTCATTTTTCTTCAGTAAAAAGTTATTAAAAGTATGTTTGACAATCGATTAGCAGAGAACTAATATTTTAACTTATGATAACCAAAATTTAGTTTGCATAAAAAATTCTGATTTAGTTAAACAAAAATTTTGATCACTATTCCTAAAGTTACTCCCAAGTGTTCAATTGTAACATTTTTCAGCAAAAGTTTCTATCCTGATATAGTATATAGTATATCCTGATATAGATTATCATCTATAGTATTTTATATAGTTTGAGTCTTGTAACTTGAAAATATTTTTTCTGTTTCTTTGCTTTTAATGTAACACTTTCTTACTCTATTTTATAGAGTTTATTGATAACTTTCGTACTTATGATGCTGGCCAAACACTGGGTTTACAGTAAGTATAAAATGATTTATTTTTCTAAACCATAACTTAGTAGTATAAAATGAAATAAACGGAATTTTCAAAAGCAATATCAAACAATTTAAATTTTACTAATTTTTTTATCCAGAGTTATCTTCATAATTTTCAACTTTTCTACAACTTGTCTTATCATACAATTCGCTGCTTATTTGCTATTATATGCTGTATTATGTGCTGCTTAGTGTAGTATTTCTAAATGAGTTTTACAAGCTACATTCTACCTCTTAATTCTGTATCTTTAGTCAACCAGTATTAGTTGAGTATTCATTTTTTTGAATTCCATTTAAGTTTCATGTAATAGGGTATCACTAAGGCCTTTTAAATATGCTTTTAGTATTCTACACTTTAATATATAGCATTTTAGATTCTTCATTACTGATGAAAATCTATCATTTCTCATTATTAATTATTTCATTTAATATAGTTAAAAATAAGCATTTTTTTTTTTTTTTACATGTTCCAAATGGATATTTTCATCCTCTAATAGGGAAATACTACAGTTACTGTTACAGTTACTTTAAGTTACTGTCGAAATAAAGAGTGCTGATGATCCATCTACAACACTACTCATTCAACTTGTTCCTTTGCATCTCCTGTTGTAAAATCCATCAGCTATAAATTTGCAGCATTCTAAAGAAATTAATTTTAAAAGAAGTTTCTGATCTGACCTAATCCTGTAAAAATGCAACAGAACTTTCTTTCTAGATTTTTTCATTTCAAATGCATTAAACATAGACATGTCTATAGGCAAAAATTCATTGGTTGTGTTGCTTGCTAAACAAAATTGATAAAAACCAAGTAAAAAACAGTAACATAAAAATTGTTAGTTTTAACTTAATGTGTTTAAGCAGGGAGTGATTTAGTAGTCTTTAATTTTGTTTGTACTATTAGTGCAGTTAGATCAGCTGGCATCTTTAAATGCCTATTTCATTTTCAATTCTTTGAGTTGCTCAAAAAACATGCAGAGTCTAAATGTTGTTACATGTGCAAAAGGTATTGCAGAGCCCATAGCGTTTGCAATTCAACAAAACTTAGGTTCTCTGCATGCTCTTGAGCAATTTGTTAAACTACTTTGTTAATGATATTGTGTAAACCAAATTACTCTTTAGATCTTGCTTTAAATACTTTTAAGTACATTGAACAGTTCATATAGTTCCATTTGCTCTTTTAGTTTCTTAATAGGGTCTCCCACTCATAAAGGGTTTGTTTTTTCTGCTCTTGCTGTAGTCATACACTGCGTTTTCAAAACCTTAAAAAGTTACTTTCCAATCTTTTTCAGTTTGTGGTTTGAAAAGTGATACAACATTATGCTATCTAATAATTCTTGAGCTTTTTTTTTTAAAAGCGTTTAATCTGTTTGTAACAAAACTTTTTTCTGATAATGAAATCAGGTGATTTCAAAATGCTTATTTAGGACTACCATATTATACCATATACAACAATATTGCGACTTTTTCAAATTATTGTGTATAAATCAGTACAGTTATAGTGCAAAAGTATCCTACCAACTGAAATATAAATCAGTACAGTTATAGTGCAAAAGTATCCTACCCACTGAAATATAAATCAGTACAGTTATAGTGCAAAAGTGTATCCCACCACTGAAATATAAATCAGTACAGTTATAGTGCAAAAGTGTATCCCACCACTGAAATATAAATCAGTACAGTTATAGTGCAAAAGTGTATCCCACCACTGAAATATAAATCAGTACAGTTATAGTGCAAAAGTGTATCCCACCACTGAAATATAAATCAGTACAGTTATAGTGCAAAAGTGTATCCCACCACTGAAATATAAATCAGTACAGTTATAGTGCAAAAGTGTATCCCACCACTGAAATATAAATCAGTACAGTTATAGTGCAAAAGTGTATCCCACCACTGAAATATAATTTCAAAGTTTCCATACATGTAGTTGCCAGTGCCTCTGGATAGAATTTTATGCCAAAATGTAAAATGATTTATAAAATTATAGACCTTTAAAAATGATTTAAAATATTTTTACCTATTAGCTTTTATAAAGGAATTACTATTTCCATTAGTTATGACTACTTCAGCATCATGCACTATGGAGCTTATGCTTTTTCATCCAACGGTTTACCTACCTTACGTTCTTTGAGCTCTAATATTGGAATAGATATCTTAGGTCAACGAGATGGTTTCAGTGAAGAAGATATCAAACGTATTAACACAGCTTACCAGGTTTTTAACTGTTTTATGTTGATAATTTATATTAATGTCACGTGACCAAATCATGTAAGTAAGAAGCAAAAAAAAAAAATGAAAATGATTTTAAAAAATGAACAGATCTTACAAATCTTAAAAGATGTTCACTCTTTAAATCTTTAGAACTTGTTATTATTTCTTTCTCTCTCTCTCTCTTTTTTTTTTTTTTTTTCATTCTAAAATTCTTTAAACTAGTAAAATTGATTTCTTAGTGCGATAATGGTAATATTGATCCAAACGCTCCAGAGCTCCCAGCACCAATAACAACGCCAACACCACTTCCGCCAAAAACACAAGTAATAACAACACCAGTACCTATACCACCAATATCAACACCACCACCAGTTTCAACTCCACCACCACTTCCAGGAAAAGCACCACCAAAACGACCACCAATTTCGACTCCAGCAATATTGCCACCAATTTCGACTCCAGCAACATTACCGCCAATATCGACACCACCACCATTACCACCACTATCAACACCACCATCATTACCATCAACGCCACCAGTAGCAACAGCAACGACAACGTCATTAAAATCAACACCTGCTTCTGTTAGTGATTTTAAGGTTACATCAGCTATTCCTATTCCACCCTCAGTAACACCAACTAGAGTTAACATAAAGACAGACAGACCTTGCAAGCAAAATTGTAAGTTTTAAAATGATTTATTAATGAATATTTTGAAATTTTTTACTTTTACTAAAGTTTTTTCATCTCAATTTTTTCTTTACAGATTTCCCGTGCTGGCCCTTTGATTTTACAATATCTCATACGGTTCATCTGCCATGCTGCTTGGGCTTGAACTCTCCTCAAGATTGCAAATGCAGGTGTATATTTCTCAATTCCCAACAAGTAGGGAGGGGAATTAAACGGAACTTTTTATGTCACAAAAAAAGCGTCAGAAATCCAGGCTTTGTCTTATCAGACGTCGGTAAGCTTTGTTTTTTACTTAAAACTTAATATAGTTTTTAATAAACAAACTTTCGAATTATTAATGCAAACAAAAAAAAAAACAAAAAAAATTGGCGGCAATTAAGCAATTTGGTATTATTTTCTTCTTTTATTTCTTTTATTATCAGCCACAGAAAGCGAAACTAGACCACTATCGCCATCGGAACGCGTCGAGTTCCGATGGCGATAATGACTGAACTTCGCTTTCGTATTTTAACTAAACTTTTTTGTTTTTTTTTGTCAGACAAGCATCCTATGAAAAAGTGCATTCGGCTTCCAATTGATAACTCTGAACCAAAACGATTTTTATGCTACTTACTTGACTCAGGTTATCATCTTCGTTGGGCTGATGGCTCTCAGAATAAAAACTGTATCCAATCGACGGAAGCTCCATTCAAAGATATTTTATGCAACGACATCGTTTGAATATTGTTATAACGTTATAGTTTAAGCACACTCTTTTAATCATAAAAGAAACATTTGTTAGTTAAAATTTATAGCCATAATCATATATTTTGTAAATTTGTTCTTCTATATTTAATCTATTTTCTCAGTGCAATGTTTGCTTCAACAAAAAGCCAGAAATAATTAAATCGTTCCAAGCTAAAAATGAGACTCACTAAAAACGGCTCAAACTCTTCTATTCTCTTTATTTATGGTTTTAAGTCTTATGAATGATGTTTCTAAACTTAATGTCATTTTAATATCCTAATTATATAATATGATTAGCAAATTTTAATGCTGATCACTATATGATACAACTTAGTGTAGTTTAAATCTTATGTATTTTTAATTCTAAGAAAAGTTTCGATGATAAGTGGGAAATTAAAACCATAATAATAACGGTATGCATTACTCTAACTAATCTTTAAGGCTTTTTAGATTCGTGGCCACAAACAAAACCATACGTTAAATTGAAACTGGAAATATAGGCTTTAATAATAAGCTGATTATATATATATATATATATATATATATATATATATATATATATATATATATATATATATATATATATATATATATATATATCTGTTATTTAAATGGAGAAAAACAACATTTTAATAGTACTTAAAGTTTCGTGCCTTACGGCAATCATCAGCTATTAATTACAAATTAAAAACGTAAAAAACCGTTTAAAAACGAATCAAATTTACGGTAGAACGAATTCTGACGTAATGAGCAAAAAGACGCAATCATTTAGTCTTCAGTATCAAAAGAGGATAAAAGGAACTTGTTAGCATGTCGACATTTAGATAATATTTCGCTTCTTTTGTTGAGTAGGTTGTTTTCTTTATGCGATAAAATTTCAAACTTCTCGTGAAGGCAAAGGTTGCAGGTCTTGGTTTCAGGGTTGGAAGGTTTGCATCGCTTTACAATTCTCCACTTTATTATAGGTGTGATGGCTTTTTCTTTTAATTTCCAAATATCCTTTGAAAGTTCTGTATCATTCTTATACCTGACCGTATTAAAAGATTTTACATGGTTAGCATATCTTAGCTTAAATGGTGTCTCGCTAATGCCAAAATAAACTTTTTCTTTGAGTTCAAGATTTTCGGAACTCACGATAGCTTTATAAACGATGTTGCTTAATAAACATTGATTGTTTAAAGGGCAAGTAGTTTTGTTAGTACAGTTGCAAGTGTTTTTTGGTATGCTTTTTTGGTCTTGTAAAATTTTGTGGTTATGCGAATTAATGATGGATTTTACGTTTCGCATACAGCTATAACTTACCTTGATCGAATTTCTATTAAAAATTTTGTGCAATCTATGATTTACTGGGAAGTGAAGGTCAACCAATGCAAGTAAACGGTTTCCTATTTTTGTTTCCACGTTTTGACTGAATGGAGGGTTAAACCATATAATGTTTCGCTTGCGTTTTGTATTTTTAGTGGTGGCAACATGATGTTGATAACTAAGTTTACATTTATAGCCTGCTTTATTTAAAGCCTCTTCGTAAGGTGGAGTAGCATTTTTAAAAATAAGTTCGTTTGATGAAGTTGAAGATAATCTTAGTTCAACAGTGCGAGGTAGTCTTTTGATAACACTTGGTGGATGGTTGGAATCAACTGCATTTTTGTAAAAATTCGTTTTTTTTTGGTTTTTTTTGTGATTCTACAGCCAGCCTGGCTTAAAGAAAAAACAAAATATTCAAAACTTGCTTATCGATTTCTGACAAACTATTTATAAAAATCAGTTTTTACATGTTTTTCCTACTAATTGACAAAATTACTTTTTGTTTATTTTTGTTACACAACGTTTTAATAGGCGAGGAAGATTAAAAAAACGTTTTTTAAAAAAGTTTTTTTTTTTTTTATAACATAACATTTATCAATGATTCAAAAATATATATGAGATGTTAAGATACTTGTCATTAAATGTTAGTTTATTTTTGCCATATGTAATATTTTAAATAAGAGTTTTTATTATTAAGTCAATAAAGTTTTCAGTAATAAATATGCACTAATTTGCAGAAAAAAACTCACTATTTTAGTTAATAACTTTAAAAGGTCAAAATTACGATCTAAAGCTTTGTAAATTAATTCTTCAAGGATCATGCCATTTAGTCCTAAAAAAATCTTTCTGTATTTTGGAGTTATCAAAGATTTTTTCGGCGTGCGCCATGGGACTACATAGAGACCAAGAAGTACTAGGCTAGTTTGACAGGAAATACAAGAGTCAGGGATCCCTGCAACAGTGTTTGGTCTTTAAACACCTTAAATGAAAGCTTCAATATCCATCTCAAGACTCAGAAAACCAGGAAAGATCTTTATTCAAATGTATGATAATAAATTACATAAATTTAGATTATGTTGCTAATCTAGTGTTCTTATGACATATTTTTCTCTGAAAAGAAAATTTTTTTTTTTTTTAGATCATGGAACTAAGGACTGAAAATATTATAAGTCAAGGAGAGTTATGTAGAGCTTTGAAAAATAGTGTAGTTCCTTTCACAAATCCAAATTGCAAATAATTGTTTTCAAAGTCAAAGTTTTTGAACTTAGAGTTTTTTGTAGGCATTTTGTATTCTACTGAGATTATTTGCAAACAAATGATAAAAGGTCTTGGTTTTTGGATTTTTTCGTTTTTCTTTTAGTGATCCAGCTAAAAAGATTTATGCAGTAATAAAAATAAAATTATTTTTCTTTTCTTTTGTTTGATGGAATTCCAGAATATAATTTCTTACTAATAAATATCATCAATGCAGTTTTAAAAGTTTTTCGTATTTTATGTTCTTTTTAATTATTTTATCTAAATTCATATACTTGGTTTCAAACTTTATCGCAGTTGTACATTTTAAAAAACATTTCAGTAAAAATATTAAATTAATATTCATGTTGCTATTTTAAAGATGGGTTGTTTTTTTTTTGTTTTTTGTTTTTTTTTTTTTCCCCTAAAAGTCAACATATCACGAAAAGAACTTTGAAGGGTTATTTAAACCAAGCAAATGAAAAAATTAAAAAAGAATGCCTCAACTTATTAATGATTTATTACAACCAACCGAATGCAAAACTGCAATTTTCTCCTGTGTATGGCGATATTTTTGAAACTTTCTGAGTAATTGTCAAATTTCTTCAATCAGCAAAATCATTCATTCAGGAAATTTTTTTCATATCTGCATTTGCCTCACAATTTTAAAAATGCAAAACGGAAAACGTAATATGTGCAACCAAGCTGAGAATATTTCTTTGAAGCTACGCACCACACTAGCATAATTAAAATTTAGAAAACAAAAAGAAAAAACTCATACGAAGCTCGTTTATTTCCTAATGTTATGCAACAATAGAGAAAAATTCTATATACTTTGAACAATAAAGAGAAAAGTTCTGTATCATCCTTATATATTTTTTATCTTTTTTCAGTTCATATTAACTATATCTCCACTACTATTAACATTACTTTTATATTATTGTTATTTTTATAATTTTCTTCTTTTTCTCCTACCTGTTCAAATATTGTACGGAAAGCTTTTTTACAGCCTTAACTTCTTCCCAACAAAGCATCAAATTGTTTGCTTGGTCCAATGTAGTTTAACGCAAACTGCACAGCGTGCGCGTCTTTTTCCGTCTAAAGTAAGTTACTATACTGCAGTTACATGAACGGAAAACAAAGTGAAATCAAAACAATAAATTGTAAAAAAAAAAAAAGCAAAACAATAGAAACACAACGGAATTCAGTCCTAAAGTCACTTGTATTTTCATTGCATTTACTTTAAAGGCCATTAGCAAACGCCAATTAAAATTATTTCAAACTTTTTTGATCTCGATGCATTAAAAAAAAAAAAAAAAAAGCAAAGGGATATGAAATCTGTCGATCAAATTGAAAACAAAGTAATAATCTTCTATCGGAAGATTATTGCCTCAACTGGTGTGCGTCGAGTCCTGCATTATGAAGCTGATTTTAGCATTAGTATAACTGTCATAAAGTCTTAAGAAATGGTCTCAAGAATATTTTAGCTCTGAGGTATCTATAGTAAATGTATTGGACGAGAGACTGTGAGCCTGATCGACCTGCAAAACGAACGATTAATTACACGGTCACGACCAAACGAATCATTAGTTTTGCTTGATTAATTTCAAATGACTTGTTTACAAATAAGCAAGCATTTTGCATTTTTCACAAAAAAAAATTGTTTATTCTTTTCGCCGACAAAGTAGTAATCAACAGACTTATTGGATGGAAAGCAATAAACAAGAAGCAGTAACCTTTTCATCAGAATGAAAGTTGTTTACTTTTTTTTAACAAGAGGTTAGTTTTGTTTGTTTGCTCTTTCACACTCGCTCTCACTATTAAATGTAAATATATTTGAAAACGGATTAAAAAATAATTTTTATAAATTGTAAATTTTAGAATACACATTTATAGAAATAGTTTTTGCTGCAGTTAAAAATCACTGTTTTCTTACGAAAGTTTTTTTTTGTTGTAAAAATCGTCTCCATTTTTCCTATATGATAAAAGATAAAAAAACAACCTTAATGTCCAACTTTCTTCACTGAATATTAACGAGGGACGTTATAGAAATCAAGTAGAAAAATTGCGCTAGAAAATGCGCTTTCCGTGCGTAAACAAAGTCTGTTCAAACGAGGGCTTTCGCACTTAGACGCTCGAGTCAAACAACTTTGATTTTTGCGTTTAGCGCCTATAAACAAATCTAAATCTCTGCGGTCAGCGAATATAAACGCGTTTGTTAGAGTTGTGTACTTGAAGTAGTTAATGGGATTAATTTCGTTTTAACTAGCGTGATCTCTCTTATGTTGATGTCTCAAATGACGAAAGCGAGAAAAATTATCTTATGTAATTTTTAAGGATAGAGCGACGGTAATTAATAATTAATTAAAAGTAATTAATATAAATATAAAACGTATACTTGTCATTTATATTGAATATTTATAATAATCTATCTTTGATAAATTACATAACCTTTGTTTTTAAAAAAAAACTACTGAAAAATTGTAAACGCAGGTAAATTAAAATTAATAAATAGCTCTACAGGTTGTCGACCCCTAAACGAGACAAAATATGTTACCAGTAAGGGTCTGCGTATCGTTTCTGTATCGTTATCATTCCGATATAATAGTGGAAAAATCATCGGATTGACGAGAGTTCCGGTATATACCGAGATTTAAACTAACTACAATACCGAACAAAATTTTTTTACCAATTTTTTGTCGTAATTATTTCGATAACAGTTTTTTTTTCCGCTATCGTATCGGAATGATAACAATACGGAAATGAAACGATACGCAGACCCTTAGTTACCAGTACTCAACATGTAAACGAGACAAAATGTGTTACCAGTATTCAACATGTAAACTTAGTCTTAACTATAATCCCTAAAAAAAAATTGGTCAAAAGACCAATTATTATATATATATATATATATATATATATATATATACTATATAGCCCTGCTCAGAAACTTAACAGAAACAAAATAAAAAACCATCCAATGGTATTTACAAAATGAGGCTGTCGATTTTGGTTGTTTAAATCATTTAAATTTTCAATGATGAAAATCTCCTTCAATTATCTGTTAAAAAAAATATCAGTAAAACTTTAAAGTTAATTATACTTGTTTTAAAAAGTTATTTCACGAATACGAAAACGAATTAAACTCAATTTTTTTGTTAGATGCGAGCCATTTTCTAAGCAGGGCAGTTTAACAAGTTAGGGTGGTACATACACTGTAAAGAAAATGACTGAACCAACTTCAGTCATTTTCATCAACGTTTTGGTTTTAATTCATAATTACTTTTTTTTCAGTTATGAAGATCCACAGTAACAAACTAGTTTTCATTAAACATCAAAAAAAGACGATTTTTTACTGGGGTTACGCAAAGTAAAAAATTCAAAGATCATCGAGATTGACAAACTCTCTCTCTCTTGTGTTTCTCAACTCCATTCTTCACTTGTTCGCTGTCATGAAAGCACCCCATAAAATATGTTAAAATTATAATATATTCTGTTAAAATATGGTTTGCATTAATCGAAATATATTTGTTTGGCGGATGTGATACTTCATAAATATAAAAAATATTCATACTTCAAAGTGTTAAAATAAAACCTAATGTCGATGTTTGAATGGTTTGTAAATTAACGTCACTGCGTAAACCAGTCTGTAAATTACAAGTCTGTAAATATGTTACAACAATTATAAGTCTATAAATTTGTTACAACAGGTAGTGTAATCTGTATTGTGAAAAACGTGAAGAAGACAGGAATTTGACTGCATGAATCCTATCCAAAAAATATTTTCCGATTCGGTTAGGTGGATTTCGTTAGGTGTCGGCTGGGAAATCTGGGGGGAACTTTTTTAATGAGCATTCGTAATTTAGCGTCCTAATAATTTTTTCTTATTTAACTTATGCTAATCTTACAAATTTATTAGTTACCAACTTCGGTCCCAAAACATCGGTTGTTCAAGTGTCTGTAATCAGACATGTCAAATGTAAGGGTAACATTTTAAAACATGTCTTGAGGATAAGATATCAATTGATAAAATGATTATGTAATAGCTAATTTTTTTAGGGTTAAGTAATTTTTTGAAAATATAAACGCTTTAACTAAATTAAAAGTCTTAAATAAAAAGTCTTTACAATATTTAATGTCAATCTTTTTGATTCCTTTGTTTGACACACTGTTATTTTGTCCGCAGATTTTAACTTAATTGAACATTGCAGCTGCAATCGCAAATTCTTTTGGTCTTTTTATCTTTTTCTTTTTCTTTTTTTTGCCTCACCAATCTGAATCACCAATATCATTCCGATGTGACCCTGTGTCATTCCGATGTGTCATTCCGATGTGACCCTGGCTAACACTTAACAGAAAAAAATGTATTAATATTGACCAGACTTAAAAATGATGATTTTTTTTTTTTTTTTTACAGAAATTTATTTCTGAAATTAAACGTTAAAACAGAGTTAAAAAACGCAATAAAAAGCCTCACTTTAATCTGACGTATCAATCGAATTATCGGAACAATGTTTGTTTAACAACCTCCTAAAAAATTTTTTTGTATAGATTGATAAATAGGCCCTTGGGCCTAGTTTGCAAGTTGTTAAATAAATATGGTAAATAGCCATACATCATAAACACTTTGTTTATTAAACATTAAACACGTGGACAATCTTTGCAAATTTGAGTGAAAAAGTTGTCACTAGTTTTCCAAAGTCTAGTTTGATCTTTTCTCACAATCTTTTGTTATTATGAGCAAGATGTAATCTTTATCATCCTATTATTATCATGTAAGATAGCAACCTACAGCAGTTCCATTATAGGTTTCATTTATGTCATTCGATTATATTATCTGAAATAAGATGAGAAACGATTTTGATAGCTGATGACCAACATTGATGGATATGCTTACAATAATAATGTCTTGTACTTTTATTTTTAGTTATTTTTGCTTTCTTGTTTGGCTTCTGGAAAATAGAGACAAGTGTCTTACTTTCTGATCAATTTTCTCAACATATCAAAATTAAAGGACACGATGGTATGTTGTTAAATATAATTTGATTATTTTGTAATGTAGCTCTAGGTATTATGTGTTTTAACAAGTGGAAAAAAATTATGTTTTGATGAATGTCTAAATTTTTAGGGCATTTATTGATTTACATTGCTATTATTTCTCACTTTGCAAAAGATGTTTCTTAAGAAAATATATCTATAAGAAAATATATCTTAAGCAAATATATCTATCTTTTGTAACTTTTTTTTCATCTAAAAAGTACTCTTATTTTTACTTATTTGCTTCTTTTGCAGAAAAAAAAAAATCAATAACAGATTTAGAATTTTTTTCTCATTAATTAAATCATAGGTTTCATGCTTATTATAACACTGGTATTTTGAAATATTTAAAAATATTGCTTGATAATAGTTTATCACAATCCAATGCTCAGCTGATGGAAAATCCTAGTTAATGAAAGATAAAGTTGCTTAATCATTAAATTATGATGACTAAGAAATGAACGATCATGTTAAAACAAATTGTTTTTTTTAAATTTATTTGCATGCCAGTGGACACTTACATTAAATTTTTGCTTATTTTCATAATTTAAAATAGCATGTTCTTGTGTATCAAAATTGATATACCTCCCCCCCCCCTTTTTTTTTTATTTTATAAAGTTTGTCTTTATAGTCAAATAATTTAATGAGTTTTAAGGTTTGACCAAGGAAAACTAAAAGGCTCTAGGTTATGGTTTGTGCTATATAAATATTGGGTTCTAACAATTTTTTCTTATTGTTTATAAAAGGGCGGTTCGTAGCCAATACAAAAGAAGAGTTAGCTAAAGAATGTGAAGCAGAAGAAAAAAGTGAGTAAAAATCCATCAGTCTAATCAGTTTTTAAAGTTCTAAATAATTATAATTCTTTAGAATTCTAAAAACTTATTGTCTTTATTATCATTGTTATAATTGTAGTTTAAAGTAAAAAATAAATGTATTCATTACTACAAATCTCTAAAAACAAATATGTCAACAATTAGTAAACATTAGTAGTTGTTGAAAAATGTATTTTTACAGGTTTGGAATAGAAAAGAAAGCTTTACTTTAATTGAATTGTATTGGACCAAAGGTAGTTAAACTAGTTTTGTTTTTTTCTACAGCACAAGACTTAAAAGCATCAGGTGTCATAGAAGAAGGTGATATAGAAGTAACAGAATTATTTGATCAACTAAGAAGTGGAAAAAAACCTGATTTTTGGGGCCTTTTAGATTACCGCTGGGATAATAATACCATTCCATATGTTATCTCCTCAGCTACAAGTAAGCATAAAGAAAATAACTTACTGATAATAAAAGATTTTATAACACCATAAATATTTTAAATATTTTGTTTGTAGTAAGCCCATCGTTAAAAAAATTATGAATATATTTCCCTTTCTCTGCTTTATAAATATTTCGGATATGTTTTCTAGATGTAAGAAAACTGGAAAATCCAGGATGTGAAGGTATAGTTGATATTGGCTTCATTTTGGATTCATCGAATAGTTTACAGAGTGACTATAGCAATGAAAAAGATTTTCTAAAGAAACTTGCAGGGATATTTGGTTTGAGCCGAACTGGTTCTCATGCTGCTGTTGTTACCTTTAGTCAGATTGCAACATTTGATATTAAGCTAAATGATTTCTTTGATATTTCTGATTTCAATGCGGCAGTTGATCGAATACCACATATGAATGGTGATTCAAGTATTGGATTAGGTCTACGAACTGGGTTACAAATTTTTGAGGAAAAAAATGGTGCTAGACAAAACATACCTAAGCTTTTATTTCTACTGATAAATGGTGACCAGAGCAGAAATGATGAAGCTGAGAATCCAATAAATGTGGCAAATGAAATTCGAAGCAAAGGAATTGATATAATTACAATAGGAATAGGAGAATCAATAAACCATGCAGATTTAGTGAGTATTGCTGGTAGTAAAGGAAATGTGTTTTTGGTGAATGAGTTTAAGGAATTAGTTGCAAGTGATTTTGCAAGGAAGGTAAAAGCTGGCAGTTGTTTTTCAGGTATGAAAAGGTTTTTACCTTTTAGTTTAAATAAGCTTTAGTGATAATCACTATCTGTTAAAACATGTAAAACATGAAAATTTTTTTTTATAAATAAGTCAATGATTTATATATCTTTAAAAATCCTGTGTGCATAAATTTGATTTTTTTAAAAGTTTTTTTGTTGTTCATCTTTATTGAGATTTTTAACTAAAATTTCAGGGGATATCAGAAAAGAAGCTAAATTTCAAAAAGATAATTTAGTAGCTACATTACCAACTGTGGAAAAAGAGTTTATGATTTCCTTTGAAATGAAAACAACCTCTTATTCTGCTGGCTATCACAGTGTTTTTAGGCTGGAGATTGGTAATGGTTTGTTTATAGCTGTGTGGTTTTCTGAAGATGGACATGGAACTCTTGTTGTTTCATCATTCATAAGTAGCACAATAAGTGAAGAAGTTAAATCAGAAAACAGAATTGTTTTGAACCGATGGATTTCAGTTAAGATATCTCAGCAGATGTATAGTGGTATATATATTTATGATGTAGAAGTAGCAGGCAAAACACTTTTGTCAAAAGTGAATTCAAATGTTCAAGATTTTAGTTATGTGGCTGTGTATGCATCAGATAAAGATAATCTGCCCCAAGCAGGTTTTATTCGTAATCTAAAAATTAACAATGGAAATGAGGGTTAGTGTTTTTCTTATGAAATTATTGGTTTTAAAATTTATGTGCATTATTTTTATTAGACTTGATATATTGAAATACCTTTTCTTTTATAAAGAAATAAAGTTTGTTAAGAATTGACTGTTCTTACTTGTATTTTTATTTATTTATTTATTTTTGAGTTTTTACTTCTATTTATGTAAGGCCCATTTAAAATGGAAAATTTTTAATTGGAATTTAAACCTAATTTTATAATATTCTGATTAGGATTCCTTGTAAAGCAACAAACTCCATTAAAAAAGGGTGCCCTCATAGCAACTTTGCCAAAACTTGAAAAAGAATATGTTGTGTCCTTGGACATTCGACCGGAAGTTTTTCCTGATTTCTATCATAATATCATTCAATTGGCATCTGGTAATGATAACTTTGGGATTGGTAATAATAATCCTGCTATTTGGCTCCATAAAGGTGCAAGTGGAAAACTTAATTTAGCAACATTAATCAATTCAAAGCATGTCAGTTTTGATAGTCAATCACTTGAATTTGATGTATGGAGCAAAATCACATTATCTCAGCAATTAATTGAAGGATCATACATTTACTCTATCAGTGTAAATGAAACAGAAGTGTATTCTGAGAAAAAAGATTTTCCTGTTGAGTTAGACACAGTGAAAGTGTATGCTGGCTCACCAGATGATGCTACACAACAAGGGTTGATTCGGAATTTCTTTGTTTCAAATGGAAACAAAGGTATGAATTTTTTTTTTACTATTTTTGAAGTTTTGGTTATTTTCTTTATATATATATATATATATATATATATATATATATATATATATATATATATATATATATATATATATATATATATATATATATATATATATATATATATATATATATATATATATATATATATATATTGAACATTAAATTGCATTAGCATAATGGCAATATTTTGCATAAGTAAATAGCTGCCACTGTTAGTTTGTTAGATGTATGATATTCTATTAACAAAGTGAATATTTTATGTCAATGCATTTTTAAAATTTTCTGTTATGCAATAAGTTGCTTCATGTCCATTAAGTAAATCTAGTAGACTGAAATTGAACTTAAAATGGAACAAAATAGTAAGCATTTTTTAAATTTTTTTTTCTAGTTGAGAAATCTCCAGAACAAACATGTGAACAATTAAGTGATATTGTCTTGCTGGTTGATTCTTCTGCAAGTAGCCAAGAGCATATTAACACGGAAAAGATATTTTTGAAAAAGTTTGCTCATGCTTTCGAAGTAAGCAATGATGGTTCACATTTGGGATTGATTTCTTTTAACACAGAAGCTAAACTAGATATAAAACTTTCAGAAAATCAAGTTGCTGGTAATCTTGATAAAGCTATTGATAGCTTACAGTTTTTGAAAGAGAAACCTAAGCATCATGCCCCAAGACTCAATGAAGCCCTTCAGCTAGCTCAGATGGAATTATTCTCTCAACCAGATAGTGATCAAGGTCGTGTTGATGGTGTTCCTAAAGTACTTGTATTTATAACAACTGGGAAGTCCTCTGCTGCAAATCATGAACCATGTAATTCAGATGATAAGTTAGGTCATGATGGGAAACATTGTAAAGAACACTTCACAAAAAAGCCTCATTTAAATGATAACCAAAATAAACCTGAATCTAAAGAAAGAGAAAAGGCTATCAGGTTTGGTGAGAACTCTAAACTGGGCATTAGAGTTGGAAAGCCTGAATTGAGTGATAAAGTGATAAAAATTTCTGACCTGAATGGGGCATATGCAAAACCAGAAATGAGAGGAAGGCCTGGGAAGCGATATAAGAGAGCTATTTCTAATCCAGTGGGAAGAGATAGATTTAAGAAACTTGATTTCAATAAGAGAATAAAATCTGAAAAGCTTTCACTTCGAGAAATGCAGAAAAAAGGCATTAAAAAAGAAATGGAAAATAATAAAAGAAAAATTAAATACTGGTCTACTGAAGCAAATATGAAGCGTGGGTATGGACAAGCAGTTAAAAAGACACTTAAGCTTGCCATTGACAAGTCCAAACCAGACAGTACTGGAAAACTACAGTTAGGTAGTAAGATTGTAGCACCTGAATTGGCTTATCAAGTTGTAAAACCAGAATCAATAGAGAATGTTGGAAAAATCCAATCTGGAAACTATATTGTAGCACCTGAATTAGGCAATCAAGTTAGGAAGCCTGAATCAATTGAAAGTACTGGAAAACTGCAATTAGTAAACAGTGCTGGGGCACCTAATTTGGGTTACCAAGTTGTGAAACCGCAATCAACTGAAGGTACTGGAAAAGTGCAGTTAGATTACAATTTTGTAGCACCTGAAACTGGTTACCAAATTGGAAAACCTCAGTTAGTTCAAGATACTGGAAAAATTCAAATGGGGTATGAAGTTGAAAAACCTCAACTAATTGAAAACCCAGGAAAACTTCAAATGACTAACAAACTATTACCAACTCAATCAGATTATGAAATTGGAAATCTTGAGTCAAATGGAAATGCTGGAAAAATCCAATTAGGTAATATTGCACCAAAATTGACTTATCAAACTGGGAATCTTGAATCCGTTGAAAATTCTGGAAAACTTCAACTGGGTAATAAAGTTATGTTACCTGAATTGAGCTATCAAATCGCAAAACCTGAATTAACAGAAGGATCTGGAAAATTCCAGTTAGGTAACAAAGCTGTAGCAGTTGAATCGGGTTACCAAACAGGAAAGCCTGAATCAAATGATGATGAAACAGTAAACATTCAGTTGGTTAATAAAGGAAAAGCATCACAATTTGGTCAAACATATGGAACCCCAGAATCAATTGAAGATGCTGGAAAACTCCGTTTAAATAGTAAGCCAATGGCAACAAATGGGGTTTATCAAGTTGTGACACCTGAAGCAATTAAAGGTGCTGGAAAAATTTTATTGGGTAATAAACCAATTACAACTGAATCAAATTACCAAATTGGTAGCCCAGAATTGCTAGAAATAAATGAAGGGGTAAGCCTACCTAAGTTAGGTTACAAAGAAAAGACATCTAAACCAGGTTATGAAAGTGGAGCACCTGAATCAAATGATGATGAAACAGGAAACACTCAGTTGGGTGATAAAGTGAAAGCACCACATATGGGTCGTCCATATGGAACACCGGAAGCAAATGGTGGGGCTGGACAGCCTAACTTAGGTCATAATGGAAAGACATCTAAACCAGGTTATGAAAGTGGAGCACCTGAATCAAATGATGATGAAACAGGAAACACTCAGTTGGGTGATAAAGTGAAAGCACCACATATGGGTCGTCCATATGGAACACCGGAAGCAAATGGTGGGGCTGGACAGCCTAACTTAGGTCAAAATGGAAAGGCATCTAAACCAGGTTATGAAAGTGGAGCACCTGAATCAAATGATGATGAAACAGGAAACACTCAGTTGGGTGATAAAGTGAAAGCACCACATATGGGTCGTCCATATGGAACACCGGAAGCAAATGGTGGGGCTGGACAGCCTAACTTAGGTCATAATGGAAAGACATCTAAACCAGGTTATGAAAGTGGAGCACCTGAATCAAATGATGATGAAACAGGAAACACTCAGTTGGGTGATAAAGTGAAAGCACCACATATGGGTCGTCCATATGGAACACCAGAAGCAAATGGTGGGGCTGGACAGCCTAACTTAGGTCATAATGGAAAGACATCTAAACCAGGTTATGAAAGTGGAGCACCTGAATCAAATGATGATGAAACAGGAAACACTCAGTTGGGTGATAAGGTAAAAGCACCACATATGGGTCGTCCATATGGAACACCAGGTGAAAAAGTGAAAGCACCACATTTGGGTCATCCATATGGAACACCAGGACATGAAGGAAATGGAAGACCTAACTTAGGTCATAATGGAAAGACATCTAAACCAGGTTATGAAACTGGAAAACCTGAATCAAATGATGATGGAGCAGGAAACACTCAGTTGGGTGATAAAGTGAAAGCACCACATATGGGGCGTCCATACGGAACACCAGGAAATGAAGGAAATGGAAGACCTAACTTAGGTCATAATGGAAAGACATCTAAACCAGGTTATGAAAGTGGAAAACCTGAATCAAATGATGATGGAGCAGGAAACACTCAGTTGGGTGATAAAGTGAAAGCACCACATAAGGGGCGTCCATACGGAACACCAGGAAATGAAGGAAATGGAAGACCTAACTTAGGTCATAATGGAAAGACATCTAAACCAGGTTATGAAACTGGAAAACCTGAATCAAATGATGATGGAGCAGGAAACACTCAGTTGGGTGATAAAGTGAAAGCACCACATATGGGGCGTCCATACGGAACACCAGGAAATGAAGGAAATGGAAGACCTAACTTAGGTCATAATGGAAAGACATCTAAACCAGGTTATGAAACTGGAAAACCTGAACCAAATGATGATGGAACAGGAAATACTCCGTTAGGTGATAAAGTAAAAGCACCACATATTGGTCATCCATATGGAACACCAGGTGATAAAGTGAAAGCACCACATATGGGTCATCCATATGGTACACCAGGAAATGAAGGGAATGGAAGACCTAACCTAGGTCATAATGGAAAGACATCTAAACCAGGTTATGAAACTGGAAAACCTGAACCAAATGATGATGGAACAGGAAATACTCCGTTAGGTGATAAAGTAAAAGCACCACATATTGGTCATCCATATGGAACACCAGGTGATAAAGTGAAAGCACCACATATGGGTCATCCATATGGTACACCAGGAAATGAAGGGAATGGAAGACCTAACCTAGGTCATAATGGAAAGACATCTAAACCAGGTTATGAAACTGGAAAACCTGAACCAAATGATGATGGAACAGGAAATACTCCGTTAGGTGATAAAGTAAAAGCACCACATACTGGTCATCCATATGGAACACCAGGTGATAAAGTGAAAGCACCACATATGGGTCATCCATATGGTACACCAGGAAAAGAAGGGAATGGAAGACCTAACTTAGATCATAAAGAGAAAGCATCTTCTGATAGACCTCAGGGAATTAATAATATAGATAGTGATGGAGAGAAACCAGAACATAGTGAAAACTTTGATAAGTTAGCATCAATAGCTTTGGAAATGCGAAACAAAGGTGTTATTATTGTTGCTATTGGCATTGGATTGAGTGTAAATAAGGCAGAACTGTCAAGCATAGCTGGAAGTACAGACAAAGTGTTTGTGGCAAACAACTTTCAAGACTTATTGGAAAATGATTTCCTTGCAAAAGTAAAAAAAGCCAGCTGTGGTGAAGGTATAAGCTTACTTTATTTTTATGAATTTTATTTTTTATGATGAAGATTAAGAAAATTGTTTTACAGATACTACACTGAAAAAGTTAAATGGTTTTTGATTGAAAAACTTAAACGTACACTATGCAAATTAAGAATAGTATATATTTTTTTTGGGGGGGGAGGGGGGGAGGGGGGGGGCAATTTAAAAATGACTGAATATACATTATGCTGAGCATACTTTATAGATTATGCTTTCTTACTTAATCAGGTTTCTAGCTCTTAAGTTCAAGTTATATTTTCATTGTTTAATTTTTTATTACTTTCATTTTGAAGATGTTAGAGCAGAAAGACTATTGGAGAATGGAAAGTTGTTGACTGTCTTACGCAAAGTTAACAAAGAATATTCTATTGTGTTTGAAGTGAAACCAATTGCATTTTCTTCTGGATTGCAAAGTGTTTTACATTTAATTGAAAGTAACAACAATGGTTTGCCCGGAAAACTCTTTCTTGCAGTTTGGTTCAACAGTTTAGCTGGAAATTTAGTAATTTCATCTGATGTCAGTGGAAACAAAGGGTTTCATTACATTTATGATGGAACAATTGCTTTAAATGAATGGACTGAAGTTTCAGTTTCACAGTTTAAATATAGTGATGTTGAGTATGTGTATGAGATTAAACTTAATGGCAAACAAGTGCATTCCATCATGAATGAAGGTGCTCAGGAGTTCTCAAACATCAAAGTTTATGCATCTGACCCTTCCTCACTTCCTTTAGTTGGTTCTATAAAAAATTTTGTTTTTACAAATGGTGTCAAAGGTACAATATGCTTTTAAATTTAATAAATTACCAAATTAAAATTCTTTTAAATTTAATTTTCTTATTGTAAGAAGTTATTTTAATTTTATATACTTTTTCAAAGGGCATGTTATCCATAAAGAAACATCTCTTGAGAGTGGAAAACTTCTTACCACACTTCCAAAATTGGAATTAGAGTATCAAATTTCATTCGAAATTAAACCTGAGGTTTCTAACAGTTCTCAAAGTGTCTTGCAAATAATGCAAACAGACCACAAAAATAACAAGTATGGCCAGGAAAAACTTGCAATATGGCTAGATGAAGAGCTTAATGGAAGAGTTACTTCAGGAATAAGTGATGATTTTCGTGTGGACTTTAAAAAGAGCTTGAAACTTCAAAAATGGACAAACATTCGTATATCTCAACAATTGATGTATGGTAAATATCTGTATGAAGTTGAAATGAATGGAAAGGAAATCATATCAATTGAAAATCCAAATCCAAAAGATCTTCTTGACCTTAAAGTCTACACTTCAAGCCCTTTATATGAGGCAGTACCTGCTTCTATACGCAATTTAATTGTCACCAATGGACATGATGGTAGGTTGAAAAAAAAAAGTTAGATTATTACCATTTATCATTACTATTTAGACAGAATTTTTTACAATTAACTTTTATCATCAAAATTGAAAGAGGAAATGTTTTTGTTGTTATTATTTCAATAGTTTACATTAAATTTTTAAGATTGAACTAATTTGAAAATGATAAGTTTGTTTTTGAATTTCTAATTGAGATATCGAGTTGCGTAAAGTTGTAAGAGCTGCTATTAATGATTTTCATGACTTTACTCCTGTACGCTTTGTTCAACGAGATGATGAAGCTGATTACTTATCTTTTCATCCGAGTGAAGGGTTAGTGGTTGTGCTATTATTGTAAATTAGATTAATCATTTACAAAATATGTAAATTATAAACTTGTTTATGTTTTCTTATTCATTCTTTATACAAATATTGTATTTTTTAAATTGTTTAAACATTTTTTTTCATTCTTTCATCAACTCTCATACTTTGTCACTTCTTCATCATTTTTTCCAACATTCATTCTTCATTCTTCATTCTTTATTCTTCATTCTTTATTCTTCATTCTTTATGGTACATTCATATCATTCATCAATTACATTTAATACTCTTTTTAGTTTTTTTTTTTTTTTTGTTTAAACATTTTTAAACATTGTTTAAACATTTTTTTTCATTCTTTCATCAACTCTCATACTTTGTCACTTCTTCATCATTTTTTCCAACATTCATTCTTCATTCTTCATTCTTTATTCTTCATTCTTTATGGTACATTCATATCATTCATCAATTACATTTAATACCCTTTTTAGTTTTTTTTTTTTTTGTTTTCTAAGTGTAAATTTTATTGTTTACATTTATGTAAGAGGGGAAAAAAAAAAGCCTGAAATAAAAACCAAGATAAAATTTTATTTAGATGTTACTCAAAGATAGGCAAAGCTGGAGGTGAGCAAGTTATAAGTGTCGGACCAGAATGCAGATGGAAAGGTTTGAAATTTTTTAATTAGTAATTTACTTTTAATAGTTTTTAAAGTTAAAAGAGGTTAAAAAATTTTTGGATAATTTTAAACATTTTCTTTTCTTTTTTTCTTCTCTCTGCAGGCACTGTTAGTCATTTGATCATGCATTCACTGGGATTTTTACATGAAACCTCACGACCAGATCGTGATTTAAATGTTAAAGTTAACTTTGAAAACATAAATCAGAGTGAGTGTTTCCTTAATACAGTTATTTGCAGAAACATATTCATTCCCGAAAAATTTTTTTTTCTCAAATATTTTTGTTCTGTGTATTATTAATCTCTCATCTCTTATAGAGTCAAAAATAAACTTTAACAAATACAATGCTGGTCAAAGTATGGGACTGCCGTAAGTACACATTATTTTAATATTTTTGTAGAAACAAACTAAGGTTTAGAGTTTACGTAGAGGATTAGTGATTGTCTGAATATCTATGTGTTTTATTGACTAAGTGTATTAATGAATTTCAGTAGGTATGTGAATAAGTGCTTTTTTTTTTTAGATATGACTTTTTTAGCATCATGCATTATCGAGCTTTAGCTTATTCTAAAAATGGGTTGCCCAGTCTCACACCTTTAAGTCCAAATATTAAAGAGAATATTTTAGGTCAACGTGACGGGTTTAGTGAATTGGATCTTAAGCGAATTAATAAAGCATATCCGGTAACTACTTTTGCAATAAGCTTACACACACAAGGATATATATATATATATATGTGTATATATATACATATATATACATATATATGTATATATATACATATATATATATGTATATATACATATATACATATATACATATATATATGTATATATGTATATATACATATATAAATATATATATATATATATATATATATATATATATATATATATATATATATATATATATATATATATATATATATATATATATATATATATATATATATACACACACACACACACAAGCCACAAACATTTCTTCTGTTTTTATATTTTTATTTCTTTAATATTTTTCCTTTAAGTTCTTATGATTAAATTCTGGATTTTTAGGGTAATGCTAATTCAGATGATGATACAGAAACTGAAACTTTTGTATTTTCAACAACCGCTCCGTTTTTAATGGTGACACCTCCAATATCCTCACCTGAACTACTAAATCCGATTTCAGTGACAGGTCCAGTATCAGGAGCACCTGTAGATTCAATTGTTCCAATTGCTATAAATAATAATCCACTAACACCTGTCCCATTAACAAATGTGAGTCCAGAAACTGCAATTTCTCCTTCTTTCGGTACAAATTCTGATTCTGGATTAAACATCCCAATTACTGTCCATCCAAATAATCAACATGAACATGATGATGATTCAAGACCTGTTTTGGAAGTGCAACCAAATATCCCTGTTATAACAAGGCCAGAATATGGAACTGATGGATTAAATATTCCGGTACCTATTCAAACAGACAATCAACATGAACACCACGACGACTCAAGACCTGTTTTGGAAGTGCAACCAAATATCCCTGTTATAACAAGGCCAGAATCTGGAACTGATGGACTAAATATTCCGGTACCTATTCAAACAGACAATCAACACGAACACCACGACGACTCAAGACCTGTTTTGGAAATGCAACCAAATATCCCTGTTATAACAAGGCCTGAATCTGGAACTGATGGATTAAATATTCCGGTACCTATTCAAACAGACAATCAACACGAACACCACGACGACTCAAGACCTGTTTTGGAAATGCAACCAAATATCCCTGTTATAACAAGGCCAGAATATGGAACTGATGGATTAAATATTCCGGTACCTATTCAAACAGACAATCAACACGAACACCACGACGACTCAAGACCTGTTTTGGAAATGCAACCAAATATCCCTGTTATAACAAGGCCAGAATCTGGAACTGATGGATTAAATATTCCGGTACCTATTCAAACAGACAATCAACATGAACACCATGACGACTCAAGACCTATTTTGGAAGTGCAACCAAATATCCCTGTTATAACAAGGCCAGAATCTGGAACTGATGGATTAAATATTCCGGTACCTATTCAAACAGACAATCAACACGAACACCACGACGACTCAAGACCTGTTTTGGAAATGCAACCAAATATCCCTGTTATAACAAGGCCAGAATCTGGAACTGATGGATTAAATATTCCGGTACCTATTCAAACAGACAATCAACATGAACACCATGACGACTCAAGACCTATTTTGGAAGTGCAACCAAATATCCCTGTTATAACAAGGCCAGAATCTGGAACTGATGGATTAAATATTCCAATACCTATTCAAACAGACAATCAACATGAACACCACGGCGACTCAAGACCTGTTTTGGAAATGCAACCAAATATCCCTGTTATAACGAGGCCAGAATCTGGAACTGACGGATTAAATATTCCGGTACCTATTCAAACAGACAATCAACATGAACACCACGACGACTCAAAACCTGTTTTGGAAGTGCAACCAAATATCCCTGTTATAACGAGGCCAGAATCTGGAACTGACGGATTAAATATTCCGGTACCTATTCAAACAGACAATCAACATGAACACCACGACGACTCAAGACCTGTTTTGGAAGTGCAACCAAATATCCCTGTTATAACAAGGCCAGAATCTGGAACTGATGAATTGAATATTCCGGTACCTATTCAAACAGACAATCAACATGAACACCACGACGACTCAAGACCTGTTTTGGAAATGCAACCAAATATCCCTGTTATAACAAGGCCAGAATCTGGAACTGATGAATTAAATATTCCGGTACCTATTCAAACAGACAATCAACATGAACACCACGAAGACTCAAGACCTGTTTTGGAAATGCAACCAAATATCCCTGTTATAACAACACCAGAATCTGGAACTGATGGATTAAATATTCCGGTACCTATTCAAACAGACAATCAACACGAACACCACGACGACTCAAGACCTGTTTTGGAAATGCAACCAAAACATCCTCTAACGCCTGTGGTAAATCCTCTTGTTGAATATTTATCTCCTGAAACACCATTGATAGCTGAACCTACCCAGGCTACTTCTATTTATTTAACTCCTTTACGAACATCAGCAATTCCTCCAATAATATCTATATTTCCTCCTCGAAAGCCAAGTCTCACTCCAATAGTTTTAACATCTGATGAGTCAACTCCAGATCAAATAACATTAACAGCATCTCCTATAACAGAGTTAGTATATAGTCCGACTGTATCTACTTCACATCCAATAACATTAGTAGAATCAGTAAATTCTCCTGAGATATCAATACCACATCCTATATCATTGGAAACACCTTCAATTGCATTAGTGGCATCAACACCAAAACCTACCCCAGAAACATTAGCACATGCTCAAATTACCACACGACCAATTATCCTTGATGCCGACACTACAAAGCGTCCGAAAACAATTTCACCCTTCTCTAAAAAGCGTCCTAAAACAACTCCTAAAAAGGTTGCACCCCCTTCGCATAACAAAGGCGCTCCTGGTTTTGACATTTCAACTTCGTCAAGCGGAAATAAGTTCTGCGTAAATAGTAAGAGTAATGTTTTTTTTTTCTCTCTCTCTTGTTTTCATTAATCGTAAAAGTATGTTTTTTTCTTATTCTTATTCGTAAAAATGTTTTTTAAGCAAATATTAAAAATTTAATTAAGATTTCCCATGCTGGCCAACCGACTTTACGATATCTCAAGCATCTCATCAACCATGTTGCGTAAATCCCAATTCCCCGGAAAACTGTAAATGTCACTGTGTTGTTCTTAATACGCTGATTCAACTAAGAGATCAAGCTAAACGAGCTTTCTTATGCCATAAAAAAACACCTAAAAATCCTGGCTTTGTCATTTCAGATAAAGGTATAATATGAAAATAGTAAATTTTTTTGCAAAGCTGAAAATATTTTTTATGTTTACCGACGTCTAACGCTTTAAATTTTCTTTAGATAATCTTCCCGATAAACGGTGTCTTCAACTTCCGGCTGATCTTTCCCATTCAAGAAAGTTTTTATGCTATTCGCGCGAATCTGGCTACAAATTGCGTTGGTCAGATAATTTAACGGATAGAAATTGTATCAAATCCAATGCGATTTCAAAGAAATTATGTTTATTTTTATAATGTATTTAAATAAGGCTGTGTACCTGTAAAATTACAAGCCAGCTCGCTCATTTTTTAAAACGTCTTTTTTTCTTTCTTTTACATCTTAAAAAATAACGCCCTACAGTTATTCTCCTTTAAAAGTAACCCTCGGCTAATCCAAATTGGCTTTTCCTTTTTTTTTTAAAGATGTTTTATGCAAGCTTATGTAAAAAGAAATACAGATCAGATATTTGGAGAAATGTTTACTAAAAAGAAAAATCTAAAAGGTTCATTTTGTTGCATCGAAGTGTGCATAAGAAAAGTGTAACGCTGTTAAGTTTGCTCGGCAAATTGAGGTGCTCGCAGTATGAAAATATTTGAAACACCACAGTTACGGCTACGGTCAATTTATTTATTCTCTAAAACAGTTTACGTTTCATTTATCGAAAGCATATTTCTAAGACCAGTGAATTTGATAAATAGAAAATTTCAAAAGTGAATTACTAATGGATAATTTAAAATACAGATTTTAGAGGTGGGAAATCTGATTGGTTTAAGAAGCAATATTTTCCAGCATTATCACAGCAAATAAAATGTACTATTTGGCAGATAAACTAGGTTAGTTCTAATGTTTTCTAAGAAAAATAGTTGGGTGATTTATATAAATACTTATATTTCCCTCGAATGCCTCGAATGCTCACATTCTTTTGACATATTCTCTTTTTTTTTTATGGCTCATAATTTCTTTAGTTTAGTAACGAAGTTATGAAATAATAATGCCTAAATTAAATTTTTATTAACTAAATTCGCAAGCTATTTGGTATTTAGTTTCATTGTGTAAGTCCAGTACAGGCATCAGAGTATTACATGAAACATACAATCTAACTAACCTTTCCTTTTTACAAAAACCATTGGTATAAATCCTAAATTTGTTTATCTAGTTGGATGAACTTTTTAACTTCATTTTAGTCGTACAAGTAGCATGAAAAATTTTTTCTATTAGTTTTTTTTATTGAAATAAATTTTATATAAAGATAAAATGAAAGAGAAGTCTTTTCAGTGGGTGGTAAAGAGAAGGTAATGATCCAGGTCATGTAAAAATGATACAAATAGCCAACACAAAATTCTTATGGCTCTTATCATTGATATTTTGTCGCGTTGGTTCAACAAAAATTCTAATTGATCTACGAGTAAATTTTGAGTAAATTGATGTCAAAGATTAGTATGTTCCTACCGTGGGAATTTGTTAATATGCATTCATTATATATTTTTTTCCCGATAGAGGCACGGGCCATTATTATCATTATTTTTGAAGTAAAAATGTTTCACTCTTCGTAGAAAAATAAATACCCCAAAATGCAGTTAGGACCTTGTCATAGGGAAATAGTCACGTGTTCACTATAACAAGGTTCCAAATATTGGCGCCGAGTTCCAAGCATTGGTGCCGAGTTCACGGGGGCAACAGGGGCAGTGGCCCCCCTAGAAATCTACAGTGGCGAGCAAAATAATAGGTGCGAACCAAAAAACTAACAAATACGAGAATATCTTTGAAACAAATAAAATAAAAATTTGAATTTTTATTAGAACTTTTATTTTATTACATAAATAAACAGAAATTAATAAATATTAAGTTATTAAATATATATAATATATTTTAATTTAAAAAAAATAAATTCCACACCGAGCAAAATAATAGGTGTAAAATAAAAAATGAAGATGGAGGTCAATAGGGTTGCAAATTATTAATATTTTGTTGCATACCCTTTATTTTTTAATACTTCCGTGCATCTTGACGGCATTGAATCCACTAGTTTTCTGCAAACTTCTACAGGAATGCTGTACCAAGCCTCCTGGAGCATTATCCACAGTTCATTTCTATTTTTTGGATTTTGTCCTGAAATTTTAAGTTTTAACTGGCTCCATAAATTTTCAATAGGATTTAGATCCGGTGACTGAGGTGGCCATTCTAAAACTTTTACATTATTGGTCGTAAACCACTCTTTCGCAACTTTGGATGTATGTTTTGGGTCGCAGTCCTGTTGGAAATGCCAAATTATCGGCATATTTTCTTCGGCAAATGGCAACATGACATTATTTAGTATGTCTACGTATGTATATTGGGTCATAATATCTTTGATCCAAAAAAGTGGCCCCACACCGTACCAGGAAAAGCAACCCCACACCATTATATTTCCTCCGCCGTGTTTCACTGTTTTCGCAGTGAAGCGAGGTGAAAGTTCTTGCTTTGATGGTCTTCTTACATACTGTTTTCCATCAGAATTAAATAAATTAATCTTAGTTTCATCACTCCACAAAATATTACGCCATTTTTTGGTCATATCTGGTCCCCGCCAAGCAATATGAATTTTTGCAAAAATTTTTCTTTTCATAATGTTCTTTCTACCAAGTAATGGTACTTTCCTCGGAGTTCGAGCTGGCAACTTACTTTCTAAAAGCCTTCTTCTAACTGTCCAAACACTAATATTTTCATTAATTTCATTTAAAATTTTTGTTGCTGGCTTGAATGGGTCTTTTTTTGAAATAATTGTAATGTGATCATCCGTACGCTGACACGTTTTGCGTGGTCTTCCTCTATTCTCACGTGATTTTTCTGGTTTTAAGGCATTTGTAACTTTATTTTGAGAACATCCCATCGTAACTGAAATTTCCTTGTAAGTTTTTCCTTGTTTTCTTAAATTTCTAATAAGTTTTCTTTCTATCGCTGTGCAATGTTTTCCTCGTCCCATTTTATATCTAATTCTAATTCAATACAAATATGAAATGTTATTATTTTATATAAGTTGCATAAATATTGACCTTACCTTTATATCAACAACAAATAAAAATAATAAAATGTTTTTAATCTTACAGCAAACAGGTTAAAATAAGCACACACCTATTATTTTGCTCCACCAAATTTGTAGGTTAAATATATAAATAGGGTATTCCCCTCATAAATTTGTAAGAAATTGGAAATATACTGCTCTCTGTTATAATAAAATAAGCATAGTTTGTGTAGCAATCAGTTCCTAGATGTCACTTTATAAAATATACTGTAAAATGTCAATTTAAGTGAAATTTATTATTCACACCTATTATTTTGCTCGCCACTGTATACTAATAATATATTATCACAGATTATCATGAGAGCGAGAGTATCTATTCGCCCCCGTAATAATCCGTGATTTTATATTATTAGTATAAATTTCTGGGGGGTCCACTGCCCCTGTTGCCCCCGTGAACTCGGCGCCTATGGTTCCAAATACTGGTACCGTATGTTATATTATTGTTTCAGTCACAAAATTTAAAATTAGTTTATAATCTAAATATTTTTATTTCGTTTATTTTCTCTATCAAACTTCATTTAAATGGTACATTTTAAAACGATTACATTATGTACAAGACTTTTCATGGATTCAGTTGATTTTATAGGTGAACAACTTAACGGTAACATTCTCGGTCCTGGAGAAGCATAAACGGAAATGCAGTCCTAATGTCTTTCATTTTTAGGTCTGCAAGTTCCTTTGTGCAAGTTTGGCTTTTTGGCCTAACATTAAAAACACTAGAAGTTGATAACCCATGCTAGCATTATTTCTCTTAGGTTTATCATTGAATTTGACATAAGATAGTTTATTGGTTCATTTCGGTCATGGGTAGATTTAAAATGTATTATATGTGATACTTGAGTAAATTTTAGCACAGAGACGTTTTAAAAAGGAACTTTCTATATCAAATAATTCTCCTTCCATTTTTTGTGTTTATTTTCTTAAAACGAAAAGTTTGATCTTTTTATGAAAAGTTAATTCGAATTTTAATTATACAGCCTGGTTTTTATTAATAAAACTATTAACACGTTACTTTAAAATTCTTAAATTTTTTAAGATTTATTTCATCAAACAAATTCAAAAGTAAATTGACTGACCGTTAGGAATAAATGAAGTGAAATGCACATGCATCGAATGACCGTAAGGGATTGGCGCGGGGAAATGTACTTTAATTGATGGTTAGGTTTTGAGAAGGCAGCATTTTCAATATATTAAAGTTAAAAAAAATCGAGCTAATAAAATCCCCTTTTGAATTTATTTATACAATAATTAGTAGAATAAAATAGAGAGTAACAGTTATTTTAACAGTTACTATTAAATCTATTATTTTCTATTCTTTTCCAACATTTATTTTTTATGCTGATAGAAACCAGTTCTGTTAAACAAAATGTAACAGTTGATACCTTGTTAAACTGAATGTCAGTAAAATAAACCTTTAAATCAGGGCGTACTAAAATAACAGGCCTCCTAATCGCGCAACGGCTCGAAAAATGTGGAGGCCGATGTTTTTTGTTTTGATGCGCTTAGCTGTTAGATTTAACTATTAGATTTTTATTAATTATAAATATTAATATTATTACAACTATTAGATTTAACTATTAGATTGTTATTAACTATTAGATTTCTTAAGTTTAAATATCTATTTAAAAATTCATGTAAAGATATTGCTTATTTAAGTCTTACTCAAAAAGTACGACCTGATTAAATCAAAGACAAAGGATAAGAAGAATTAATATAAGGCCAAGTCTAAGGCTAATTTTTTGTGGTCTAATAAAGAAGTCGATATTTTTATTACAAAAACGTTTATAAAACAGAAATGATAGTTTTGAAAAAATTAGTTCAAAAACAACTGTTACTAATAAATGGAAAAAAAACCTTATGTTTTTAAGTACATTGAAATATTGACAGCAAGAGTTTAAAAGTAAAATATAAATTACCAATTTTTAAACAAAATATCATCTAAAATTAAAATACAAGCTTTGTATAGTATATTTATTAACAAAAGCTAACATAACAGTTATAAGCTTTAACTTTGGTTTCCTTATCTGACGCAGGTGAACATATATAGCAATAATTGTTAAATAAAATATTTGTAAGAATATGACAATGGTTTCTAGTAATTTTGGTGAAATCGTAAGTACAAGCAATATCCATAAATAAACAGGACATAGAATATCTACAAAAGCTTGATGTGCTAACATAATTAAACAAAATGTAACTCAAGAATACCCATTCACAATATGTATCGTTGGGTATTTTTAGGCCACCACGGTCTAAGGCAGATGTAAAATTTCCATAGGTACCATAATGCAAAAAAGTATCATCATCATCTTCATTGTCTTTTCTAGAAACATATCCTGCTATGTAAACTAACGATGACTTAATATCAAATAGAAGTTGATCTAAAAGTTCATGTAAATGATTAAACATCTCACACTCATCCTCTGAAAGTTTATGAAAACAGCCATCACAGGCATGGCCAGACAAAACAGCAACACTCGAAATGTTAATAAATTTCTGAAGAACTAGTTTGGTTTTGCTGATATTCCACTTTTCAATTACTTGTTGTGTATTTATAAAATAAGTTCCCCCACTACCTTGTCTGAGTTTTCCAAATGCTCTTTCTATGGGATCTGTTGTAAAATTCCCAAGCAATACATACATATGAGAATTGTTTAACCAAATGTTTACTTAATTCAACTAAACCATTACATGTTTGGTATAATGCATTGCTTGTGTCCATGGTTATACTTTTAATTCTCTTTCCTTGAATCATTGTTGACTTTAGCATTCCAGAAAACTCAATTAAATCATTAAGCCGTAAATCGTCAACTGATGATATAGGATCTCGTAAGTGGTCTTTCAAGTGGATTCCTTCAGATGGACTTTTTACGTTGACTATTTTCCAAAACTGAACCACCTTAGTTAAGAAAACAATAGTTCCTTCAATATCATCATCTTTCATACCTTGATGACACTTTAATGCATTTATAGTCTCTTCACAAAATACTTTCAAACATGTATTAACATTTTGTCTCTCAATTGGTCTTGGGTTAGCAGCAACATAAGTCAGCTTAGACATTTTAACCAGCTCACCATCTTCCAACTTTTGAAGCTTTTTAATGTGATCCCATTTAACAGTATAGGTTTTTCCACTATAACTAAACTCAATTTCACCAGACTTCTCAGCTATCCAATTATTTTGTATACACTTCAATAAATGCACAAAATCAAAAAGTAAAAAAATGCCATCAGTTGTTAACCATGGATATAAGCAATCAAATCGTTTGAAAAATGCTTGATTTACTCTGTTATTATCATTAATTATAGCAATAACTTTTCCATTAGCCTTCTTAATTTGGTCAATTAGGATAATAGTTTGATCATATAGAAAATCTGAGTCTAAATTGTTTACTGGTAACATTTTAATTAAAAATTTTGGTCCCCCATAAAAGCATATAATCATGAAAGCCAATACAGTTTTTGCAAGATTTGATTCGTCATTTACTGCTTTACCAAACAACTGTCCTCCATGATAAGTGAGCATAGGTTTAATATAAACTTCATATATTAACAGTATACATTGTTTTTGACCATTGTTGAGTTTTGAAAAAATACTACAAATAAAAGCATTATCATCAATGTTTGAAGTTTTTGAAGTTATATGAGTTAGGGTAGCAATACTAGGAAGTTGAAAATCATTTCTCAATTGATTATATAAGCTGCGTGACAGTGCAAAGTACTCAAAAGCTCGAATAATAACTTCAGGTGAATATTTTTGCTCAAGAATATTACTTGAGTTCATATTACTCATGCATTCAACTTGTTGAAGTAAAATGGTTTTTTTTTCTGACTTTTCAAAAGATGTCAAATATTGTAATGCCTCGTGAACTTGTGACCAACATTTGAATTTATGAATACGATTTTTAACTAACGAGGTAACAGTGCATCTAACTCCAGCATGATAGGCTTCATATGATAGGTCATTAAATACTATTAGATAAAATTTATTAATACCAGATTTGTTTTCATGCTCTTTTGATTGAATGCAACATCTATTCAAACAAGTATAATAAAATATTGAATCATTAAGTCTTCCTTGAGATAACGAATTGCAAAAAATTTCAAATGAGTCAATATTGTCAAGCTCTACGAATTTTTGAAGTTCATCTTCTTTAACTGATCTTACAGAGCTTTCAGCTTTCGTTGTTCTTCTTTTTGCTGGTGGAGGAGTTGGCACTAAACTCTTTGGTAATAATTCAAATACACTAGGCGGATCTCGAGGTCTTTCTCTTCCTTTTACTTTAATAACTTGGAAGTTTGATGGAAAATGTTTTGCACAAACTACTGTGTCATAACTGTCTGGTATATTCTCTCTTGGTATTGCTTTAATCCATCTCTGGCGCTCTTCAGGATCCCTAGGTAATCTGAAAGTTGTTGTCTTATTCTTTACTGAGTCATAGTTAGAACTACAACCAGTAACACAACATTTTCTGGGCATTTTTAAGTCTTGATATGGATACAACTTATTCTTATTCTAAGCAACTTTTGCCGCTACATCAGCCTCCACATTTTTCGAGCCGTTGCGCGATTAGGAGGCCTGTTATTTTAGTACGCCCTGCTTTAAATAGAACTTCGGCACATTGGCAGCTTGCTTGTTTTACGCTGGGTCGCAATGTTTCAGCTTACATTGTTCGTCATGATTCGAATAATCCAATAGTCATACACTAAAACGTACAGTTAAATAATTTTCTGTTTTAAACGCATAAAAAGTTCTTTTTTAATAAACTTCATAAAATTCGATATTTATTAAAAAACTGATTAAGAAGTTTGGCTGTTATTTTTATTAAAAGACTTAAATTTCAGTTCGAAAGCTTAACTAAAAACTTAAATTTCAGTTCAAAAAGCTTATTAATGTTAGAAAAAAATAGCGTCAAATGATAATTCTAATTAAGTGCAATGCTTCTGGCTAATCAGTTAGTTAAATTTTTGTAATTATCTATTTTTTATATTATGATATATATATATATATATATATATATATATATATATATATATATATATATATATATATATATATATATATATATATATATATATATATATATATATATATATATATATATAAAGAAATTATAAATGTATCAATAATTTTTCTTTTATCGGATCGGACGAAGCCCATGTGCAGTAGCTCACCAATGCCTAAGTTTTTTTAAGCTCAGTAACTTTTGCAAGTTTCTAATAACGGTTGCAATAAAAAATATAAAAGTAAATCTTTCAAGTTCAATTATTGATTAGGAGTTTTTAAAACCCATCCACTATAAATATTCGTTATAAATTACTAATGTAAATTGGTTTTGATAAGGGTAAAATGGGTTTTTCAATTAAAAACAGATATGTTGCTCTGAGTCATAAAATTTTAATAAAAGAATTTTTAAAAGTTTCCCAACTTTAATTAACTGTAATGCAGCTTTATAGATTGGTAAACTGCAGAGTTTAGCAGATCAAATGTTTTTTTACATATATGAAAAATTGATTGCAATTTAGTGTACAGTACAAAGCTCAACTTGATACTTTTATAAATTTTGGGGCAAGGAATCTAATGAAGAAAAAAAAATCTAACAAGATAAACAAAAACCTTTGAATTTAAAAATTCATAGGTTTTTGTCTTGTTGCAATCAAGAACTTAAATTGAATAATACCAATCTATTAAATTTTTTTTTCCTCAGTCTTCTTAGATCACCTCATTAAAAAAAAAAATAATTGGAGAATGTTCTTATAAAAAACGAAATAAAACAATCTAAAGTAAAGCAAATTTTCCATAATCAAAACAGCTTATATGATAAATGAGGGCACAAACTTATAGTTATGAGAAAAACAAAGAATCATTGTAAATTTCAAAATGATATATAAAACTCAAGACCTCAAGACTTTAAAATTTATTAGTTACAGTGTTAAGATAATCAGTTTTATTGTCATAAACTTGTCCTGATCTTGTTGCTAGAGTGCTTATTAATGTGATTGCATTTGACGTTGTGGTTTCTTCTTGTACTTAAAACAGTTTTACTCATCAAAATGTTCCCTCAGTTGTTGTTGAGTTAAAATACAAATTCAAGCATAGGGTAAATATGCATCAAGTTAAAATTCATATCCTTAGAATTGTTTGCAAATATTGGCTGAGGTTTGGTGAGAATCATAATTTATGGAACTTCAAGTGGTGTAAAAAATCAGTAAAATTTGAAACTTAGTGTTGCATGCCTAAATTGCAATTTGTATGAAGTTATCCTAAACTGTGCAGTTACACTATTTAAATTTATATAATTATTCTGTAAGGCTTCAGTTACTCTGACATTTCCCTTATATTTACTTCTTTTATAGTGTAGATAATATATTGGTAATGTGTATTTAAGATTAAATATAAAACATAATATTATAGTAGTACCATACAAACTTCAATATATTTTTTTTTTTTTTCAGAATAATTTAATGATAATACACATATTATAAGCTAATTTATTAAATTGAAAGCAACCACATTACACCATAGAATGATGTATAGATAGTATCATTGTATTTGTCAGTATTAAAACCAGTAATATTTGAACTGGCTTCAACAATCTGATCTGTTAGCTCATAGTATTCTAGCATACTCTAAATGAGCAGAACTTGGTCATGCTTGGAAAGAGGAACTTCAGAAACCCAAAACAGAAAGTCCAGAGAACCTAACTCTGAGAGGATATTTCCATAGCCATCTATTCAACCTCTTGCTAGAATACTTATAAATGTTTTGTCATGGCCATATGTGTGTGTGTGTATTTGTGTTCTCTATATTATTTCTTCACATTTTCCAGAAATATTAACAAAAAGAGTTAATATTATTAGAAAATGTGAAAAAATAATATAGTAGAGCAAAAAAAAAAAAAAATCATATTATAGAACATCTAAAAGAAGTACAATACTTCATCAAATTCTAACAATCAACTATTTTCAATGCAAGAAAAGCTGGTTTTAAATTGGCTTTGAAGTTTTGATCCTATAGTAAATAGTTGCACATTAATAAGATATATTATAAATAAATATATTAAAATAATCCAATTTTTTTTTTAACATTCGTTTTGATTTTTTTATATTATAATGTATACTTTAAAGTTAAGCTTTGTATTTAAACTCTTTTTAGTCATTTTCATACTGTTGTGGAAAGTTCTTATAGTAGAGCTACGACATGCACATCCTGAACCAAGATACAGAAAATTTGGAAACATCAAAGGTCATGGTGAGTATCTTTTTCTTGTTTTGAAAGTAGTATTTATGTATAATCAGAAGATTAAAGAATAAATAGTTAAAAATAAGATAAAGAGTAAATAGAAACATTAAACTTTATTGAGAAAAGGTGCATAACTAACTTGTTTGGATCTTATTTTCTTTCTCTCCATGGGTTGGGCATATATATATTTAAATAGATACTTTAAAATTATTATAACTATATTATATACATATATGCAGTTTTATGTGTGTGTAATACATACATACATAAATACATACATACATACATACATACATACATACATACATACATACATACATACATACATACATACATACATACATACATACATACATACATACATACATACATACATACATACATACATACATACATACATACATTAGGGTGGCCCTTATATGATGATAAAAAATTAAATAAGAGCAATGTTAAGTCTGACCATTTTAAATGGTTCCATTTCATACAAAAAAATTATGTGTAAAGTTTCATAAAAAAATATTAATATTTAGAGGTGGCTCAACGCCGTCAAAGTTTTCTCATATACGAATTTTTGATGTCTGTGACAGAATTCAGCACATTTTGCCATCAGTTTCATACAGAAAATTAATTCTAACTACTAAAAATAGTTCTTAATTACAGAGACAAACACAGAAACAATAGAATACACAAAGTTACACATCTTCACTTAGTTGAACTAGTTAATTGTGAAGTAAGGTGGATTTTTTCACATTCGGAAAGTTTGCCCGGTTCTGTTCGATAACCTGCAGAGCATATTGCAGCTGTTCTTCGCTCTTAAATCGGCCAGACTTTGTTGCATCTTGGATCAAGGCAACTCCTCGTTCTGCATGGTCGTTTGTTACTGCCTGGGATTTCACGATTGCCTCTGCAACCTTGAAGTCATCTCTCCTGTTCCATGATTCAGGATCTTCAGCCAGGAATCCATCTGGCATGCCCAGAATAGAAAACAGGTTTCTGCTTCTTTTTGAGACAAAATCAGGAAGCGTCTTTTGTTGTACTGTCGCCAAGTCCACCACGACACATTTCAAAGGTACTTCTTCTCCTTCCTGTTCTAATGATCTTTTAACAATTTCGCATTTTGTAGTGAAATCCACTTCTGGATCGAAGAGGCAGAAAAGGATCAAATCTTCTGACAGGTACCAAAGATGGCCCGCAAGCTTGCGTGATGTTGCGGCACCAATATCTTGATCAGGGTAAGCCTGGAGTTGTTGAATAAGTTGTAGATCATTCCTAGCGGCTTTGTAAGCCAGAGGCGCCAAAAACCAGAACATGATATAAACCTTTGCAAGAAATATGTTCACACGTAGGGGGCCACGAGACTCTCGCAAGGTCAGCTTAAACTGTGATCGAAACAGCCAAACCTTTATACTGTAAATGGCTTTCGCCATCCATCGAGCTTGATGCATTGACCCAGGCGCTCGAAAATTCTTCCAATCTGTAGGCTTTCTTCCTAAAAAGATGAGCATCAGTTTGAGCAGCTCGCGATAGTCATCTCGTGGCTGATGATCTTGCAGCTGCTGTTCACAGAAAACAATGATTACATGTTTGACTTCGGAGAGTTCAGCTGAGGCAACATCATCCGAAAAGGCATCTTCATAACTTTCCTGGTCAAAGGATGACCACTGTGCTTGAAATCGTTTGAAAACGAGTATTTCCGGAGCTTTACTGGGTCCCATACAGACACAAAAAGCAGCAGCCAATACCAGTTCCATGATGTGATGTCGACAACCAAAGTGCAGTAGAGGCCGCCCTAGTAGCTGTTCGAGAAGAACGCAAGCGCCAGACAGCCGACCGGTGTTGGAAGAGGTTGTATCGAAACACATACCATGGACAAAGTTTTCCAGCTCCCATTTTCGGATAGCATTATAGACTGCTTTGGCCTCGTCTTGTCCAGTGCCTAAAAAGTAATTTATAGTAGTCTTTATTAAAGTTTGTCTGACATGATTTCACATTCACATTTCATAATAATAAATGATTTCGAAATTTATAAAAACATTTAACTAAAATAAAAGTAGGCATATATATTATACCATTATATATTATACCATTATGTATTACCTGCAGGAATCTTTGGAATATCATAAGCTTTGTCTTCCCCATTGTTGTGACAAGAATGGGCAACCTATCCACCTTCTCTGTTCCAGTCAGATCTTGCATCAGCTTGCCATCCCAGTGTACTGTAAGAGCAGTATTTGGCTTGAAATGTTGAATGATTCCGGAGGCAATTTGCTGTCGGTGTTTCCGACAGAGTCGTTGGATGGTTGATCTATTCAAAGCGAGAGATTCAGCGTCTTGTCCAAGAGCCCTCAAAGCCTCAACGATGACCATCATAGCAGCCCTGTCGCTCATTTTATTTCTATCAAGCATAGATGCCAGCTGTGGTGAAACAACACTTTGGCGTCCTCGCTTTCGTGATGAAGAAGAAGGAGTAACAGTACTTGTGCTTAGAACTGGATCCTCATCTTCAGGTTCAGACTGACTTTCTTCTGAATCAGCGCTGCTGCTCTCCAACACAGCTTTATCTAGCAAGGTGTTTTTATCAAGTTGAGATCGATGTACTCTCTTTTGCAATATCTGCTTTCTCTCATTTTGCTTTTTTTGTTGTTGAAGCAGAACCTTATCGATTCCGCCCATGCAGCCAGGTCGTCCCTTTTTTCTTTGAGATTCCAGAAAGACCTTATCTTCTTGATTCTCAATTAGCTCCATGGCATCAGCATGTGCAATGTTGAACAGTTCTTCTATTGCGGCTGAAAATGCGATTTCATTTGTTTGTTGAGTCTCGGTCTTGCGGCTCTTGTTTTTCTTTAGACTTTTCCACTCGAAGAATAATTGCTCAAGCTTTTTGATGGAATCTTGATGATGCCTGGTTGGAATTTTAGCTCGAAACCAGAAATCTTCAACTTTCTCAATAGCGTGGGATGCAGCCTTTCGAATATCCTCTTTCAAAACATTGTGGAGATGTAGAAAGTGACCAAGAACCTGCTTCCCTGATGGCAATTTACTACCTTCAATTCTTTCAGCAGGGCTAACAAGATAAATTTGTGAACGCAATGCCATCTGAAAATGCCAAACAGATTTATACTAATCATCATAATATTATAACATAATATTAAACTATGCAATTTTTGGCATAAACAAATTACAAAATTACACATGCCATTGACATGCCATGCAATAATACAAAACGAAATCTACAGTCATACAGACTCCCTCATATAATTATATATATAACATAATATATTTTATAATTAAATTGACATACTAACCTTTGCTGATTGCTAATATCTGTGATTATTGATAACTATTAAATAGAAATTTTATTTTGATTAATTAACAAACAACAGTAGAAGAAGAAATTTATAATACAAGATGGCTACAAAGAACTAGCACAAGATTTATTTAAATATTATATAAGATGCCCAATAGGTGCTAATATTAAATTATATTACATGTTTAGTTTTGTTTACTGAAAAAAATGACTGAAGAAAATTATGAATTAATAAAATTACTGAGGAAAATTATAAATTATTTATTTAGATATATTGAAGAACATTTTTTTATGCGTTATTACCTTTATATTTATTATAATTTTATATTTAATTATTTTTTAGATTAGTACATTATTGAAACATGATATCTAGTTCAAATTATTGATTGAAATATATTTATTCATTTAATATTCAAAATCATTTATTGAAAAGAACCTGAAATTTTTTTTCGCCGATTTTGGTATTCTCACAAAACTAAAGCTTAGTTGAGCCACCTCTAAATATTGTTCAATCCTGCTCATATTTGGCCTGAATTATTTTTTTATATATTGGAACTCATCTGAGGGGTCAGACAATGATATTTTAAAACTTCAAAAATAAGGGCCACCCTAACATACATACATACATACGTATGTATGTATGTTAGGGTGGCCCTAACATACATATATATGTATGTATGTATGTATGTATGTACATACATACATACATACATACATACATACATACATACATACATACATACATACATACATACATACATACATACATACATACATACATACATACATACATACATACATACAAATACATACACTAAAGTTCTATAAAACATTAGAAATGATATATATTAAATTAAAACTTAAAAAAAAAAACTTAAATTAAAGTTAAAAAGTCGAATGATATATATTAGATTAAAACTTAAGTTGTTATTTTAACTGTTTTCCCTCAAAAGTTTGAATTAAAGGATGGGATTTATTTCATGGGATTGGAATATTTTTTTGAAAAAGCAGAAATTCTAAAAGTCTTTTAGGGCAAAATAATAAAAAACATGAGAATGTAAAGGTGGAATTTTAAATTTTGCAAACTGCGCTTCTGTCAATTTAAAAATTGAATGAATTTAAATTAGAAGTAAAAAAATGTTCTTAAAATCCAATGGAAAGTAAAGATTGTTTTAAGATCTTAGTTTCATATTGTCGTACACTAAACCCATTGTGTAATAGCAGCTTTCCTAGTGATTTTCACATATTTTTTAAGAATTATTGCACAGTTTATTATAAACTATTGCTGTACAAGGCCTGCAGACGAACAATCTGCAATCTTTTCTATTAATATTAGGAAATACTTATTTAATTAAGTCAGGAATTTTAAATTAAATACAATTTTTTTTTAGATATATTTATACCTAAATCAACTGAAGATTTTTTCAAAGAATATAGAGCAGAAGAAAACAGTAAGTTAAAGTTAAATAAACAATCAAAAATATTCAATAAAAAGTATTTGTAATATTGTTTAAAAACACCTACTCATAAACTTAGAACAAAATGCCAACTTCATTCTATATTATTTATTTGACATAATTATTGTCATAAATCAATAAAACTGTATTTTGTATGTTGTATTTTAGCGCAAGAACTAAAGGCTCCTGGGATAATTGAGGAAGGTGACATAAAAGTAACTGAGCTATTTGATGAATTAAGAAATGGAAAAAAATCTAACTTTTGGTGTTCATCAGACGATAACTGGGATTTGAATGCTATTCCATATGTAATTTCCCCTGCTAATGGTATGATAAAACTGCAATATGTTGTTTATAAGAATTATTTCAAAAATGTCTTTCTTACTTGAGCTAAATCTTTTTCCTGTTTATCATTGTTTGATCTATATTTTGATTTATATACTTTTTATTTACATACTTTTTATGTAGTTTTATCTTTGTTTTTGGCTTATTTGTTTTGTTTTTTTCATTCTATTTTGAAAAACTACATTTTTTAAAATTTTACTTTAGTTTTTATGGAATTTGTAAAATGCTGTCCTTTTTAGCATTGGTTCTAACTTTTTAAATAATCACTTAATTATTTAAATATTCTGTTTCAACATCACAGCCACTTTAAAGTTATTTTACTTTCGTCTTCTAATTTTGTATTTATTCTTTTTTATTATTTTTACTATTATTATGAATTATTATTTTGTTTTTTTAGAAATCAGTACCATAATTCCTGCTTGTGAAGCAGTTGTAGATGTTGGTTTCATTTTGGATTCTTCTGGTAGTTTAAAAGATGACTACAATAATGAAAAGCATTTCCTCAAAAAGCTTGCTGCCACTTTTAGCATAAGTAAAAGTGGTTCTCACGCTGCTGTGGTTACATTTAGCAACAAAGCAAGTCTTAATATTAAGTTAAATGAATACTTTGATGAAACCAGTTTTAATAATGCAGTTGATCAAATACCTCATATGAATTCTTATACAAGAATTGATCTGGCTTTGCGAAATGCTTTAAAGATATATGAAGAAAGCAATGGTGCTAGAAAAACTGTTCCAAAGTTATTATTCTTGATTACAGATGGCAAGCATTCAAGCAAATATGAAGAAGAGAATCCTGTCAATGTTGCTAATGAGATTCGAAGTAAAGGAGTTGATATAGTAGCTATAGGAATAGGAAAGGAAGTAAGTCATAGAGAATTAGTCAATATTGCTGGCAGCAATAGAAATGTTTTTTTGGTTGAAGATTTTAAGGAATTGAATAAAGGAAGTTTCATTAAAAGAGTGAAGCAAGAAAGCTGTCTATTGGGTATGTTTATTGTATGTTTATTAGGTATTTTAATTTAAATTACAGTTATTACAAAAATGTTACTTCAGAAAAAGATTTAAATTCGAATTTTTTTTTATTAAAAAAAAATAATAATAAAACCCAGGTGTGTTACCTAGTAGTTAAGTATTAAAAAAAACAAACAATAAAATAGCATGTAAATATTTCACAACTTTGTTTTACAAAATATATATTTACTAATTTAGGTGATCCTAGAAATGAAGTAAAGCTTGCAAAAGATAACTTGTTTACAACATTACCTGCACTGGAAAAAGAGTTTTCCATTTCATTTGAACTAAAGCCAACATCTTATGCTCTTGGTTATCACAATGTTTTAAGGCTAGAATTGGGAAATGGGCGATATATAGCTGTTGGGTTCTCTGAGAATGGGCATGGAACACTGGTTATTGCATCAGTTTTAAGCAGCACAATAAATGAAGATATACTTTCAGAAAGCACCCTTATTTTAAACAGGTGGGCCGTAATTAAAATATATCAGCAGATTTTGAGTGGAATGTACATGTATGGTATAGAGATTGCTGGAAAAGTTCTGTTCCTTAAAGTTAATGCAAATCCAGTAGATTTTACTTTTGTTACTGTGTATGCCACAGAAAGAGATCATTTATCTCAAGCAGGATATATTCGCAATATTAAGATAAGAAATGGCAATCAAGGTGTTTTTTTTCATTCTATAATTTTTTGTTAATTTTTTACATTAATTATTCAATAATTTACTTTTTAACAACTAAAATCAGTTTGCAATTGATTTATTTTTCTTTACATATAATTTTTTTAAATATCTTTTTTAGGTTTTATTGTAAAGCATGAGACTTTGTTGAGAAAAGGTGCAGTTATCGCATCTTTACCAAAACTTGAGAAAAAATATGTAGTTTCATTTAATATTCGACCTACTGGTTTTCCTAATTTTTATTACAATGTTATTCATTTAATACCTGCTAATGACAATTTTGGTACAGGCAATGAGAATCCTGCTATTTGGTTTAACAAAGACGGCAATGGGAAGTTAAACTTAGCTTCATTAACAAACAAAATACATGCATGTACAGATAGTTGTCTTGCATTTAATATCTGGAGCAAGCTAACATTATCTCAAGTATATAGCAATGGAAAGTATGTATACACCATTAAATTAAATGGTAATGTTGTGCATTCAGAGAACAAAGAGAATGCAGTTGAGTTAGAAAATGTTAAAGTATTTGCTGGGTCCCCTGAATATCCTACACAATCTGGTTTAATTCGTAACTTTGTCATTTCAAATGGAAAAAATGGTTTGTTATATATTTTTATCTGAAAAGTTGCTTTTTAAATTTTTAGACAAATTTATTGGAATGTTCATCAGTTTGCTGTATTTATGAGTTTTGCTGTATTTTTTTATAGTGGATAAATCAATAGCGTCAACATGTGGAGGATTAATAGATATTGGTTTTTTGCTGGATTCTTCAGCAATTATGAAAGATAACTTCGTTGCAGAGAAAAATTTTGTAAAAAAACTTGCAAAAATATTTGAAATATCCAAGGATGGTACCCATTTAGGTGTGATTTCATTTAGTTCCGAAGCAAAACTTGAGATTAAACTATCAGATTACCAAGATATTAGTACATTTGAATCAGCTGTTGATGCCATTCCATTGATGAAAATGCAAATTAGACTAGACAAAGCACTCCGATTGGCTCAAAAAGAAATGTTCAATCAAATTAATGGTGGCCGAGAAAATATTCCAAAAATTCTTATACTAATTACAGGTGGTAAGCAGGAAGCTCCAAAATACGGTGAAAGAGTTGAGAAACCTGAATCAATTGCTTTAGAAATGCGAGAAAAAGGTGTTTCGATTATAACTATTGGTGTTGGATCAAATGTAGATAAGTCAGAGATGTCGGGTATAGCTGGAAACATTGACAAAGTGTTTGCGGCTAACAACTTTCAAGATTTATTAGAAAATGACTTCTTGGTTAAAGTAAAGAAGGCCAGTTGTGGCGCAGGTATGCAAAATGACTTTTCTTTAAAGTAAAAAAAGTACAGACAAAGTTTTTATTAGTTCTAACTTTCATTAATTAAGTATTCCCTTAAATATAATTTGAGGCAAACTCTTCAGTTTAAAATAACAATTTGTTCCCTATACTAAGTTACAGTCTTTTTAAGAGAATCATAAGCTAGGTAATTAAAAATATTAATTAAATTTAAGAAAATAATAATAAAAAATTTAAATGACTTAAAAAAAATCTTTAAGCAGATTGCTATAATAGTTTATTGAGTAACTTGGTTGTCAAAATTGCATTTTTATGGCAAACAAACATAAGTTATTTATTGAAAATGCACTTTTTATTACTACCAGTTATGTAAAGATATATCTCATTGTGCATATTTGTTTCCACTATATTATGTTTTTTCAAAATGTTTTTTTTACTCATACATTCATCCTGTCAATCAAACCTAATTATTACTTAGCATTATCATAGCAGTAGTTTTGCAAAATATATAGAAAGTTTCCACTAGAATAGTGAAAAAATTGTTTCCATCAAGATATCATTAAATGCTAAGCTTAAAGAAAATTTCTCAGGCTAACAGGCTACTCATAAAAACAGTGATAATTATCTGTAAAAAATATTTATTGTCTTTTATATTTATTGTCTTTTATATTTATTGTCTTTTATATTTATTGTCTTTTACATTTATTGTCTTTTATACTTATTGTCTTTTATATTTATTGTCTTTTATATTTTTATTGCATACAAAGCAAGTTTGATGTAAATAAAGTTAAATGGAATGTGTTCTAGGAGCATTTAATACTTTTTCATACAAAATGGTTTTTCTGTAAGAATTTTACAAAGTTAAACAATATGTGGCTGTGAATAGTTGCATGTAATCGTTGAAAGCATATTGTTTTGTAAGAAGAAAATTTTGTTATGAAAATGATGTTGCTTAATAGCATTAGTTTTAACAAATCAAAATAATGAATTTAATAAAAAAAACATGTATGTTTTTTTTTTAAAAAAAAAATTATTTTGATTTTTTTAGTTTTTTTTTTGCAAACAATATTGGTTATTTATTATTGAATTTCATCAGTTACTGATGGCTTTTTAAATTATTATTTTCATCGCTTGATATAATGTCTGATCACCAACCCAATATAAAGATAGTATACTAATGTTTTATGCTTACAATGAAAATGTATTTGAAATTTCTTACTCCAGAGGCTCAAAATACAAGTGGAAAAATTTATAGCCGAAATCAGCAAAAAATGTGATGAAATAAAACAAAACAGATTGTTTAGGAGAAAAAGAGTTTTTGCTTGATTTCTTCGTTTAGGTATTAAATCTTGTCTTCCAGTGGAGATATGATAAAAAGAGTTACTACATTTCCCATCTCAAGGATATCATAGATCTTTGCTATATGAATGTATACTGTTTGCTATCCAGTTAGGATTTTGCTATCCTAGCTGGATAGCAAACAACAACAGGGCTTCCCTCTTTAACAATAGTAGTTCTAGGTATTTGCTTTTGCACCTTTATTGCAATAGCTTTCTGCAGTTAATTAGCTGTTATTGCTTCTGTTTAATCAACCTTATAAAGCAAATCTGATGCTTTTCTATTCATTTCTAAGATTATGTACAAAATAGTAAAGAAACATCCACTTTGTGTTTAATAAAGTTGCTTTACTTACACTTTAGTCTTTGGTGTTCTTAATGACAGATTTTTTATCATCTAACTTTTTAAAACTCATTGACTAAAATAAATCTATAGATGAATATCAAAGTACTGTTTCAATGTTAAAATGCTCTTACAAATAAATTGAGAAAGGAAAAACACTTTATTAAAGTTGGAGTTGATAAAATACAAAACTAACTTCATATTTTTATATAATACCATATAAAGTAACTTTGTCCCTACAAAAAAAACAAGACGCAAAACTGTTAGTGTATATTAAATTCCCTACAAAAAAAACAAGTCCCTACAAAAAAAAATAAGAAGCAAAATTGTTAGAGTATGTTAAATTGTTTTCATTGCATTCATTATCATAAATTTGACTTCTGATGAAAAAAATTGTTACAATCATCTAAAGTTTCAATAAATTGTTTGTAGTTGCTGCCCTGATGGCAACAAAATGTGTTTATAAGCTCTTATAAGTTGAATATAAAAAAAAAAAAAAAAAAAATTTGTGATCTTAAAATGAAAGATAAATGTTTTAAAATCTTTTAGTTTAAGTGAAAGATCTTGAATATGTGTATATAAAACAGAAACTGATATATTTATAACATTTATGCAGCTTGAAATCAAGTAATTTATTCTTTATAGATAAGGTTTTAAGAAATTACATCTACAAAGAATAAATTATTTGATTGTTTGTTGATTATTTGTGTTACAGATCTTAAAGATGAGCAACCCTTAAGAAAAGGAAAATTACTCACCATACTCCCAAAGTTTAGTAAGCAGTATACTGTTATGTTAGAAGTAAAGCCTGTTTCATATTCACTGGGAGCCCAGAGTGTTCTTCATTTCTCAGTTGGTGAAGGTAATGGTAGCCATGGTATCCGAATTTTTGGTGTTTGGTTCAGCAGTTTGTTAGGTCATTTTGTAGTTGGCACTGAGATGAATAAAAATAAAAATTTTCATTACTCACATGGAGCGAAAATTCCCTTAAATAAATGGTTAGAGGTGGCTGTTTCACAATACCAAACAGAAGACAACACATTCACTTTTGAAGTTAAATTAGATGGGAAACAGGTGTATGCTGTTGTCAATAATTTTCCTGTAGAGTATAACAATGTCAAAGTTTATGCTTCTGATCCTTATTCTCCTCCTCTAACTGGATCCATGAGAAATTTCAGCTTCTCTAATGGAGATGTACTTGAAAAAGGTATTTGAAAAAAGTTTATGTTATTTTTGTGGTATATTTTTTTTCTCCAATAAAATACTTTTATTGATGCTGCTATTGTTGGTATCATTATGAGAGTAATTTCATGTTGAATTGACAATTAAAATACAGGTTTTTCTCATTTTCATGCTTAAATGAGTGAACCAAAAGTGAACAAAATGAGACTCCAGTTTTCAGTGGTAAAAAGCTACATAGATATTTTCTTAAATTTTTTATCTCATATCAGGATAAAGAGGTTTTTTTTTTTTTTTTTTGAAATTAAAATTTTAAGGATTTTTGATGATGGGGAATCCAATAAAAAAAGGTTTTTAAAAGTGCTAATGATTAGTAGAAAACAAGTTCTAGCCCATATAACTAAAACTTAAAAATCCTATAAACCAGAAAAAAGAACAATCTTTTGAAAATGATATTAGTATTTCAGTGAATAGAAATTATACAATATTAACCTGTTTGTGCTGAAGGTTTTAATTTGATCGATTTCTAAAAATTGTTGAATATTTTTTACGACATGTATAAAAAATAAATATTTACAACAAACAAAACATATTTATTTAATAAAAAATAATTTTAGACAATGATAGACTCACTAATAGAATTGCTCTGTAATAGCTTATTTAATATCAACATGGCAAAAAGCATATTGTTTGTTTAAACAAACAACAGATGCAAATGGGTTGATATTAATGGGAGCAACTTAGTTTCACTAAAAAAAGTTTTTACCTCAAAATTACAATCACCTTAAAAAATTAGACAAAAAACAAAACTCATTTAAGAAAATGCTTCAATACATTTAGTTTTAGAAATAATTAACAGCTAAATTTAGATTTAGATGCTGGAATATTTTATTTAAGTTAAAATTTGAAACCCTGGTCAACTAAAAAAAAGTTTACATAAAAAAAGTGAGAGATTTTTGGACACTTGACTTAATTGTTTCATTGAATAAGTGCTCCACAAAAAGTACCTGCATCATTTAGAATTAAGCAAAAGTTAATTATTTTGATAATTTAATGTTTAATGACTAAAGATTCATTAGCAGTATTTTTGATACTGTTATTTTGTTAATATATCATCTTTAGTGGTCGCTTCAAATAACATTGTACAAGAAGAAACACCTTTAAAGAGTGGGAAACTGCTTGCAACAATTCCAAAGTTAGAAAAAGAATATGAAATTTCATTCGAAGTTAAGCCTGAAAACTCCAAAAATTGGTATAATATTTTCCAAATTATGCAAATAGATGATAAAAGCAATAAATATGACCAGGAAAGACTTGCAATATGGACAGATGAAGAACTTAAAGGAAGAATAACTTCAGGACTTAACAATAATTTTATTGTAAACTTTCCAGAAAGTTTTCAGCTTCAAAAATGGACAAACATTCGAATATCTCAGCAACATTTCCAAGGAAAATTTTTCTACGAGGTGGAGTTCAACGGTAAAGAAATATTTTCCTTTGAAAATCCAGATCCAAAAGACTTTACAAATTTAAAAGTATTTGTTTCAAGTCCTTTTCATGATACAATCCCAGCATCTTTACAAAATTTTGTTGTAATTAATGGACATGATGGTTAGTTTTCTGTTCTTTTGCATTTTTTCTTTTAAAACATTTGACATTGATTATCTACATTATTAAAACTTCAATATTTAAATGTTTATTTACAAATTTATTTGTAATGTGCAGTCTATGGTTTGGAGAAAAAGCCAGCATATTTATACTATCAGTAATTTATTTTAAAGATATTGAATTGCGTAAGGTTGTTAGAGCTGCAATAAATGACTTCCATGATTTTACTCCTGTGCGCTTCGTTCCCCATGATGGTCAACTTGATCACCTCTACTTTGAATCAACTGAAGGGTTAACTTTTTTTTTTTTTTTAATTTTTTTTTTAATGAAACTTCTACTTTGAATAAACTGAAGGATTAATTTTTAGTTTTTCTGTTACATCACCTCACATTCTTTGTCCATAAATAAAGTTTGAAATATTCTCTGCCGGATGAATAATATTTAAAGTTATGAGATTATTTTATTAACCGTTGTTTAAAAATTTATTCATACACTTAGATAGTAATTAAGAAAAGATATTTTATGTATGCATGTAAATATAAATGAATGCCTCTTCAGGTGCCATTCAAAAATTGGTAGAGTTGGAGGTGAGCAACCAATAAGTGTGGGTCAGGGCTGTCGATGGAAAGGTCTGAAGATTAAAATATTTTTAAAATTTATAGAATGATTTGGATTTTAAACAGGTTTTGTTGGTTAGACATAAAAAGTGTAAAAAAGAATATTGTTATAAAAAAGTCTACCTCAAAGTTTCCATTTAATCTGAATTTACTAATTATGTAACTAATGACAACCAAAAATGTATTCATACTTAGCTGATAAAAATATCATTAAAAAGTATTTCATAGCTGACACCATTTGAAAAAGAGTTGTTTATTTAAATTTAACTGTCAAAGAATTTTGTTACAAATTTTCTTTTGTCATGATTTTAAGTATATGTAAAAATAATATAGATCAGTCTATGATAAATATGTTGTAAAATATCCTATATAAATTTTGAAAATAAGTATTTCAGCTACATAAAAAAACTGATATTTTTTGTTAAATATTTATCTCTTAAGTTTTTTTTTTAAAAATGTATTTTAATTTTCTTTGTATTACAGGTACTGTGACCCATTTAATAATGCATGCATTAGGATTTTTACATGAAACCTCTCGCACTGATCGTGATGAAGCTGTTGAAGTAAATTATGCAAACATGGATCCTAGTAAGTGAGCTTGCTATATTTTGCTATAATATATTTCATATATTAAAACCTAAATATTGTAGTGAGAGGGTTTAGGGTTTGGAGTTTGGGGTCTATTTGTTGGTCTAACTTTGTCTTTTTTCAGTTTTCAGTAAAGAATACCTGTGATAAAAAAACACTTAATTTTGGAAATTAGTTTATGACAGCTTTTTTTAGTTAAGTAATAGACCCATGTTACCATCATTTATCAATAGACCTACATCACCATTGCATTACTTTAAATTATTTTAAGTAAATAATGAACATTCCGAAAGGCTAATATTTTTAAAATTATATCTAATTATCTTAATAGAGAAAAACCATCATGTTTTCATAACCGAAGAAAATTCTCATAAAATCAATAACTTATCAATTAAACCCCTTTTAACCACATATATCCACATTATCCTTAAACCCCCCCCCCCCCCCCAATTTTTCTTTTTGAATATTCATGTAAATGTATATCATAGATATTATTATTTGCTTTAAAAGGAAGAAACATGAATGTGTAATATATTTCATAATTCAGATCAACACTACTCATATTTTTAGAAATGGCTATAAATTTCCGCAAATATAATGCTGGTCAAAAGTTGGGGCAACTGTAAGTATACAAAGGTTTTATCTTATTAAAAACTGCATATTAATTTTATATGTGTGTGTATGTATATATGTATGTATGTATGTATGTATATATGTATGTATGTATGTATGTATGTATGTATGTATGTATGTATGTATGTATGTATGTATGTATGTATGTATGTATGTATGTATGCATGCATGCATGCATGCATGCATGTATGCATGCATATATGCATGCATGCATGTATGTATGCATGCATGCAATTTCATTTGTAGATAAAGAGTCTAATTTCTCTCGATATTGGAAATGAAAAATAATGCTTCATGGAAGATTATTAATATTTTCTTATTTCCTATAGATATGACTACTCAAGCATCATGCACTATCGAGCATTAGCTTTTTCTAACAATGGGCTTGTAACAATTACTCCAATAAGCCCATTTGTCAAGCAAGATGACATAGGACAACGTTTTGGGTTCAGTAGTGGAGATATTCGACGTATCAATGAAGCATTCAAGGTTTTATATTTTTCCTTACATTAAAAATGCATTCAACAAAGTGTTTTTTTTTTAATTGTACAATGTTTTTTTCCAAGTTGATTTGAGCTAATTAAACATCTTATCCAGTTTTACTTCTCTGGATAAACAATTATTTCAGAAAAAAACAACTTGAAATTGATTAATAATAATCTTTTAAAAAAAATTCTTATGAAGTTGTTATTATAAAATTCTTTGTAATAAATAAAAAATTCCTTTTTCCAAGTTCCTTTCAAGAACTGAAAACTTTAAAAACTTTTATTCTTTAAAAAGAAAAGAAAAGTTATAACTGGATTTAGTAATGTTTTCTGTTCATCTTTGTGAAGTAATGTTTAGTTAAGTAGTAATGTTATCTGTGTCAAAAATGTGCAGGCCGTATTCAAAATAGTCAATCAAACCAATGCAGGGGCACTACAACTAAATTCTTGCAAGTTTTTAATTGCCTGAAAGATTTTAGAATAAATTTTAAATGTACTCTAAGTGCTGTATTATTACATATATGTAATATAATAAAGAACAAAGTTTTATCCAAATTTTTTTAAAATAAAAAATTTTCAAAAATTTTTATTTAAATATTTTTTTTAAAATAAAAAGTTTTCAAAATATCAGGATGTACTTTAATTTACATATTTTTATTTATTGTTTTTTCTATCACTTTTAATAGTATTTTCATCATGATTAAAAGTTAATAAAAGTTTATTTTAAAATGGTGTTAAATTTAATCTTCATTTTTATATAGAACTTGTACACACATATTTTTAATGTGGTACAAATAAATAACCATTATTTATACTATAGGTTAAAGTCATACTTTTATATAAGTAGGTTTGAATAACATTAATTTGTTTTCCTAAAGTTATTTTTACAAACTAATTTTTGTGTTTGATTTTTCATCTGTAGGGCTGTGTCAACAACGATATTACAGATGAAAATCCTCCGTTGTTCAGCACTACTACAAAACCAGAAACAATCGATACAACAGCCACACCCATTATACTAACAACAACTGTTGGTTCTTCTAATACAGTAACTCCTCCATTGCAGCTTGATATCCAAACCATACCAACAACTATTTTAACTACAACACTTGCAACTAATTTTCCAGTGCAAAAAGCACCAGCAAAGGTCCCTCCAATATCTATTCCAGAGATGGATACAACTGCACAACCAGAAGTATATAATCCTACTGATTCAACAAGACCTACCACTTTTGATGTAGAAACCCCTTCTAGTAACAGTCCACCAATAGTTTATACTACGCAACCATCACTACTTACAACAGACACCCCAACAATGCCTATAAACATCCAATCACCACCTGTATTGATCATAACCTCAACAGCAACTCCAGAAAATGAACCTTTAAATCCTTTTAATTATCCGATTTCGGATGTTTTAACAACAACAACTACCACAATATCTGTTCCTGATGAAGAACGCATCAATTCAGAAACTGATGTTTCAATAACAACTGACCAACCTGTGATGAGCACAACGGTTTCAATTTCTTTGACAGATGAAGTTCTTAACAACGGTTCTCCTTTAATTACAACTACGTTTAAACCTCCTGGTGAAGTAGATTTTACTTCAGAAACTGACTTTTTACTAACGACAACCCCAACCACTTTAAACACCAACGATCCTTTGACCAATGAAGTTATAATTAACAATCCTACTTCAATTACAGCTACATTAATTCCTCCTGCTGAAGTAGATATTAAACCAGAAACTAATATTGGTACAACAACCATCCTACCCTCATTAAGCACCCCTGTGTTAAGCTCTTCGGCTGTAACCCCAGCAGAAGTAACTGTTATAAATGATGGAATTGTAAATACTAATAATAATAAAACTCTAAAACCAAATCGTAAGTTGCTCATTTTCTTCTAATATTTTGTTTTTTTGTTGTAACCAATTATGGATGAGCTTTTACCTTTCTAAAATAAAAGAATTATTTTAATTAATTTAATCATTTTAATTATTTTAAGAATTTCCGTGCTGGCCGTTTGATTTCACATTGTCTCCATCAGTTAAGCCATGTTGCAATAGCAATTCGACTCAAAACTGTAAATGTCATTGTATTTCAATTTTTATAAATGAAGCAGCTGGTCACACTAAAAGAAATTTCTTGTGTCATAAAAAGACAATAAAAAACCCTGGTTTTGTCTTATCTGATATAGGTGAGGAACAAGTTACTTAACAGCAATTTTATGATTTATAGATTTTATTGCTTTCCTATTTATTTGTTGATTATAATCTCAAATAAAACTTTTTTTTTTCAGACAAATACCCTGTAAAAGACTGTGTTTTGCTTCCAATTGAGCCAAGAAAGTTCTTATGCTACTCACGTGAACCAGGCTACAAACTTCGTTGGTCTAGTAATCCACATGCTAAAAACTGTATTCAATACACACTAGGCTCATTAAAGAAGAGTTTATGCGGTTCGCATTGTCCCCAGTGATGTACAGAAAAACCTAACAGCTATGGATAAGTTATATGAAAACCAACCATCGGTTGTTTTTTCACAGAAAGATATTCTTTTATCTGAAACTACACAAGGGTATTTTAATGACATTGGACGCAAATTTAGTTTTAATGGAAACTGCAATTAATTAATTCTTCGTACATTTTCCAAAATGTATACAGTTCTAATATTAGAAATGTGTATATCTGCATAAGGATATTCATAACAACGACTACACTTTATGCGAAATAAATGTAAGATAATTATACATAAAGGACTGTATACATATATATATATATATATGTATATATATATATATATATATATATATATATATATATATATATATATATATATATATATATATATATATATATATATATATATGTATATATATATATATATATATATATATATATATATATATATATATATATATATATATATATATATATATATATATATATATATGTATGTATGTATGTATGTATATATACACACATGCATAAACATTTAAGATGGTTGTTAGTTACTCAAATAAAACTCTAAAAAATTAATTTCTTTTTTTTCCTTTTTTTTTTTTGTAACAAATATTCAAAGATAGTGAATAAATATTTACCAAGTCTCATCACACTCAGAAGTAGATGTTACCAAAAGCCAAAATGAAAAGTACTGAAGTAATGTAAAACAAAAACAAATTTCTTAATAGATTTAAGTTTGAAAAGTATAACAATTGCTTTGTCATACCAAAAGGTGGCGCACAGTTAACAGTTTAGTTGAAAAAAATGAAGTTTGGTTCAAAATTAGTGACTGACCTTTTTGGTACCAAAAAAGACACAAAGATTGAAATGTGTAAAATACAAATAATATAACAGAATTTTTTTAAAGATTGATTTACCTTTTGAATTTACCTCTGGTTAATCAACAAATGATGCAATTTTTTTACAGAGTTTTCTCAATCCATGGAATTAATGCTAAATCAATGTAAAGATTTTTCCTTGTTTTCTTCAAAAACAATTTCTACAAAATTCCTTTTCGTTACATTTTTAAACTTATTTCAAAGTTTAAGTTAAAGAAAGACTATGAGTATCGCTTAATACCTCTTATAAGATTCGTAGGTAACCTTTTTTTTTTTTTTTTTTTTTTTTTTATTTGTTATTCAAAATTGGATTCCCAACTAAAATGATTAAAAATATAAAAACGTTTTTTATATGCAACTTCTTCCATTATGTGTAATTTAACACAAGGATGAGACAGAATATTTATACAGATTTTTAAGGACAGCTGCCACCAGCAATTATATTTGAAAAGATTTTTTTAAAAAAATACACTACATAAATCATTAAACTTTACACTAAAAGTTAAATATCACTTCGCTAATCAACTATCATCTTTCAGAACATTTACAACATGTATTTCAAACCATCTACAATGAAAAAATTAAAAAAAAAATTTCCGAGCACTGTCAATTTTTAACAATATATTCTTTTTAAAATAGCTAAACTGACAAAATATACTCTAAAAATTAGAACAAAATATACTCTAAAAATCAAACAGAGCGCTTAAAAAAAATTTTTTTTTTTCAAGATTTTCTCAAATTATCACAAATTTAAAGATTCAAATAAAGTTAAAATTTTAGGCCAATTTTTTTAAACAAGTTTCTTATCTTAGTAAAACGTTGGGGTCTTTTTAACTAAACGAGTTAATTTTTATTTAATAAAATCGAATTTGCACTTTTTTTGGATTTTCTGACCACTGCGTGGCGGTGTGAGTGTTGGTATCTGCAGATTCTTTGATTTTAATGAAGTGGGGTTATGTAATCTATACAAGTCGAAGCAAAAAACCTGCATAGAGATGCTTGAGAACTGGATGGTTCCATAACCAGACATGCTGATTGGAAACGAATGGTCTCAGTTTCAACATGATAAGCTCCTACCCGCCCGGTTCTCACTCAAAGCCTGGTTGGAAGAAAATGATTTAGGTTTAATGCCCTGGCCAGCCCGATGACCAGATTTAATCAATTTTATTAGATCGGTACATAATCATTATCGCTTTTTTAATGCAATTGTTTTATTCTTTTAAAATCGGTATTTTGTTTACTTTTTCATAACCAGTTTTCTCTTTTCATGGTATCAAAAATTCTATCCATGTATTTACCATAGGATGCGAGAAAGGGTAGAACGCAGCCCAGTCAATTTGCGATCTCAACGATTTTTTTTGGCGAAGGAATAATCAGCAAAAAACCACATTAAAATTAGGTTCAAAGAGTTCAAATAAGGTCATTCGAAATATGCAGATAAAGGATGAAGACGACAATCAAATTCCGACGAACGACAAGAATATTGGCAAAGACTTGACCCCATTCAACCACCGTTCTCGTTGTCTATCTGGTTCAACATGACCATATTTACGATTCAATCGGCACAAAAAGACCGCATGTCCACATGTTTAGCGCCATATCGTTAAATCTTAAGCTGTTACAAATAGCTTAGTCTATTACGAAACAAGAGGCAGCTGAGATTGTATTTTTATTTTATTTTTAAATAGCATAAAAAAGTAAAGAAACCTTAACTGATTAAAAGTTAATAAATTTAAAAATCAAAATTTCTTAATTTTTTTTTTTTTTTTTTTGAGAGAAAATGTAACGGTGAAAAAAGATTTGAATTCAATTTTAAAAACATCGGACAACTTCGAAAAGTTTAATAATATACATTCAGTTTTTTTTATTTTTTACATTTTTACATAAAAGTCAATTTTGGCTTTCGAGGTTGTAGTGTGGGAGGCTGAAAAGCTTTTCTACAAAAGGAAGCTTTTGCAGTAGGCGATTTGTCGTCTGGATACAAGCGATCAGGATATAAGCGATACATCTCTTTATAGGCGATTTTGTATTCTCGATCGAATGCGTCTAAAAACAAAAAAGTACTTAGCATAGAAAATCAATTTGCTAAAATGCTTGACGTGATGTTTCTTCACTGATATTAGCATTTATGCAATTTTCAGTAACATTTCATGACAGTACAAAAATATGAAAGGTATCCTGACATGTGATTTGGTTGAACACAATGAAACTCGGCACCGTTTAATCGTTAATATTCCGCACTATTTTTAATCATTAATTGTAAACTATTTTTTTACATAATGAAACCAACTAAATCCTTTATTTCAATCATTTTCACATCGCCTCAAAATAAATCCAAATGATGATCGAGCAATACCGGTCAATTTAGAAATGCCAACTTGTGACAACGAAGGATTTTGAAGAGAAATTTCCCAAACTTTTTCTCGATTTAATGCTTGTTTACTCACTTTACCCCGATAACAATGATAAGCAAATACTTAACACTAGTGCAATTAAACAACAACACATTAACTTTCTTCTGCAAACAAGTTAGGAAAACCTGTTACGTAGTTTTTAACTAATTAACTATTAAAGGGTACTGAATTTCATCGTGCTCAACCGATACCATGACATCCGGAAAAATTCTAAATTTTATTACCGATATCAATGTTTTCTTCTCCGCAAGAAACCAGAGATAAGAACATCAACTCTCTGTACAAACTCCTAAAAATATTGAACCTCAAGAGTTTTTTACTTTGCGATAAAATATACTTTCGAAAATTCAAATTGAGGTTAGTAAAAGTCGAAAAATTTATTCACGATGCCACCCATTTAAACTCACCAATGCAAGTTCGGATTTCCGTGTTGTTGACGTTTTCTTTCTTCCAGCAGTATTTTTATAGGTTCCATGATGTCGTTCTTTTGAACATACGAGTTAATTGTTGTCAGTGTACTAGAAAAAAAAAAGGCAATATTCTCATTAACATAAGTGTGGGCTATTAAATACAATTTTTGGCTACTAAATATTAAAGTATCTTTATAAAAACTTACTTATATGGCGTCCAATTATGTTCAGCTATTAACAGGCGTTTGTCCTCTAAAAATTTGGTAATATTCAAAAAAAATAAAGTTTAAAAAATAGAAAACTAACTTGTAATCTTTGTCGTAATTAATCGTTATAACCAAAAGGTTTTCCTTTTACCGGGTAAATTCCAAAGCATGTATAAAGGGACAGTGTCCTTGGTTTGTCTATTCATATCCCACGATGTAGAGATGACAACTTCATTTGAGGAAAGACTCTGAAAATAAGATCATCAAGTTAACAATATGCTCAATTAGAGTGAACGCTTTAGTAATTGACCATGCACTAGCAGTTGAACAGTTTAAAATTTACACACATTTATGAAGCAGTCTACTGTAGTGGCTTCCTTTATCATATTTTACTTTTGCAACGTTTTTGTTTCGCTATTGAAAAATCAAACTTTAGGTAAAAGAAATAAAACGATACAATCCAAAATCCTCTGCTCAACCTTTTACACATAATAGTGTTTTCAACTATCATAATTTATAGAAATATTTTAATACTTTATTTTAATATATCATTAAAGGTAATCAGATTACTGGGAATCTTAGAAAATATAACCAAAAGTTTATCTTGATTTATTTTGGTTATAAATCTACTTTGAATGAAGGTAAGCACCTTAATTGGTCAACTACTGAAGCGTTGAGCGTATGCTTTATCACAAAAGAAAAAAAGTTACATACTATTTGTTTTCCACGAGATGCTGAGAGTAGCATGGGTAAATGACTTGGTAGGGCCAATCTTCGAAAGTACCAAACCTAATTTTCAATAAATACAAAATATAATAATAAATCGAATCAGCACAGCAATTACTAGAAAATCAAGATAAAACAATAAAAATTGAAAAAACTCACCATATTCCAAAACAAAATTGGTTTTTCTCTCACAATTTCATCAGTTTGCAACACGTGGTCACCATTATTTTCAAGTAAGTTTTCAACCTCCTTACGAAGTACAAGCGGACTCAAATAAGGTACAGAACTCGATTCAGTCTCCACTGGTAAATCTATAATAACAAATTGACAGATAAATTCTCGAACCTGCTTTTTTAATCATAGATATTTCATTAAATATGTGAACAATCATATTATTGTTGTCTTAAAAAAAGGAATTATTTGCAACTCTCAATATCTTATAAACAGATGATACTGCATACAACTTAAAGATTAAACAAGCCTTTGTTTTAGAACTTTTCCTTTTACAAAAATTAAAAAACAGTGTGTAACATTTTGTTTATGAATATACAGTATCCACGAAGAACTAAAATGATAAAATTCCAATACTTTTGTTGGCTTTTATCTAATGTTTAAAAATGGTAAATAAAACATGAAGTGTTTTTAGTTAAAAAGAAGATTGTTTTGAATAAATTTTAAGAATGAAAAAGCATAAATATACAAGTTTAGCTGTCAAAGAAGCAGTATTGCGTGCAATTTAACAAGGCAGAACTACAAGAGACATAGCAGATCAGTTTGATATAGGAAAATCAACAGTAGTGGATATAAATAGAAGATATAAGGAAAGAAATAACAATAGAATCTTTCTAAAGTCAAGAAGGCCTCGATTAAATTTGAAAGACAAGATAAAATTTTAATTTGTGCCATAAAAAATGATCCATGCAAAAATGCTGTCTTGTTAAAAGCTAAATTTTGTAATGTAAAATGTAGTGTTGACACAACCAAGCATCGTTTGAGGTCTGCAAATCTATTTGGAAGATGACCTGCAAAGAAACCTTTTATTTCCATAAAGAATTGAAAAGCACGCTTGAGACTTGCAAGTGAACATTTGAATTGGTCAAGAGAACAATGGTCGAAAGTACTTTTTAGTGATGAATCTAAGTTTATGTTATTTGGATCTGATGGTATTAGATATGTTCATCGAAAAGGCCATAGAAACCCTTGTGAAAGACTTTTTCAAGACCAAAAAAATTCAATTAATGGAATGGCCTTCGCAAAGTTCTGACCTTAATCCTATTGAATATCTATGGGAACATCTTGATCGACAAATTTCAGGTTGAAAACCAACAAGTAAACATGATTTATTTAAAATTCTGAAACAAGAATGGGAAAAAATTGACAATAATATGATTATGAAGCTGGTGGATTCAATACCTTGTTGTTATCAAGCAGTAATCAATGCCAAGGTTTTCTCGATGAAGTATTAAAGAAATTTACTTTAAATTAAAACATTTTTAACTAAAAAAAATGTTTAAAAAAAAATCTACTTTTTCTGCCTGGATACTTTTGCACATGCATATTTCAATAAAATGGACTTTTAAGATTAGATTGTTAAGATTTAGTAAAAATTCATTTGTTTTTAGAATTGTAATCAATTTTTTGACATTCCAGTGAAAATTTGAAAGAAATTGGACTTTTCATTCAAAAGTTATCTCAAGTTATGCGCTTGTCTAGTTACTTTTGCATACAACTGTATGAATAAATTACATCTATTTATTAGTGATGATATATAGAATAAAAAAAAATCATAAATTTTGTTTTTATTAAACATCTAGTAGAAAACTAATTAAAAAAATCCCCAAAACGAAAACAAAAAAAAAAGTTTCTTACCTGAAGATGTACTAAATCCTCTGCTACAATTACTGCTTGTTTTTCTATGTTTAACAATAAAAGGTCTCTGTGATGTTCCAACCGCACCTAATGAACCAAGACTTGGGCTTGAAGCACTTGTGGAACTATCATCAACCATGATAAGATTATTTGGCGTCTTTGCAAGCTTTATGGGTACAGGATTAGTTAAAGTGCTTGTGGATTGATAATGAGATGAAGAGAAAAAGTCTTCTAACTGTTGTATTGAACCTGCATAATAAACTTTTATTAAAAGTAAATACTTGCTTGAAAATCATAAAACTTTTAAGCTTATATGAATTGCACACTCCTAGTATATATAAAATGCACAAACTAGAGCTGATAACATTAACAACCAACCTGCTTCTTTATCAGAGGAAACTTCTGATACTAAGGGATCTGTGATACTTGCAAGTGAAAATGAATCACCATGTGAACTAAGACCTTCTTTAAATTCAATATCGCTAATTGTTGAACTATGTGATAAACTCTGCATGCTACATGCTTTGGTACGAGCCTTGCGGTAGTCCTAAATAGGAAAACTTACTAGTATCTGGTAAATACTATAAAAATATTACCTTTTTAAACAATAGTTACTCTAAATTCGAAAATTACTCTTAACATAAATACTAAATTTTGAATAATTATTTATTTAGAGTAACATATTACTCTAAATGAATAATTATTCAAAATGTTACTTAAATCTGTGAAAAAAAAAAAAAAAAAAAAAAATCCGCACCTTTAACTTTATTTCGAGTGTTGGTACTCGTTTTGTTTGACAAAAAGGACACCTAAAAAAAAAAGCCTTTTTAAATGTCATTGTAATAATTTTGGATAGAAAATTTTAATGCACTTGAAAAAACTAAACTTTTTACAATATATTAAGATTGGAGTCATCTGCACTCCAAGCCCCCATAACTTCTTCATCGTAAATAACTTTATCACAAGTTATGCAAATTTGACTACTACATATTACAGCTTCCAAAGAAATGTCTGATTTTCGCACTGACATAGATCTGGTATATGAACTTTCCAGAGATAAATTATTGTTCCACAACCCATTAAGAGATAAAATATCAACAGTGCTAGCACTAGTACTCAATGAACGAGTAGTTTCATTTAGTTTATGTTCAATTTTGCCTTGAGAAATCTTATTAGAGTCAATCAGGATATCATTATCTGAGAGTTGACTGGACATACTTAAATTCCGCAAATGTTTTTTCATAGAAATGATATCATTGCTACTTTGAGATTTCTTTGGTTCATCACCAAAGTCAATTAAACCTAAAAAAAATAGTACATACAAAAACATGTTTTTCAATTCAATAGAAAAATATCAATCAGCTGATTTTAAACACTCACGTTCTGTAGCAGGTTGCTGCCGTGTTAAATCCTCTGTGGATAACAATTCTGAGCTATACCCACCATCAGATGCAGCACCAACACTTGCAGTTTCAAGTTGTATTAGGGGATTAACACCAATTTTAGAAAGATCATCTTCACTTTCATTAAAAATTAACAGTTTGCTGGAATCTTTGTGTGATTTTTGAATGCATTTTTTAAAAGCATAAATAACTGTAAAAACAATTCGCGCTTTATTCCACAGTTTAAATGGTGACCTTTTTATTTCATCTGGCTGCCACTCTCCCTCTAAAACTGCCTGGAAAAATTGTTTTATAATGTAAAGCTATATTATGCAATACCCATAGTACACAACAGAAAATTTACAATGGAAAACACTTACCCGATGGTAGTAGCCCCATGTAACAGCATTTGGCTGCAATCCAATTCGCTTCATTTCAAACAAAACCTTAACAGCTAAGGCTGGATGATTGAACTGGCCAGATAACTGCATCAAAACACGATAGCAAACCTCAAATTTAAAGGGGAAGAAAATAATTTAAGTAAAATATAGAAAAGATGGCATAAAAAAATGATTTTTTAAAATTTTTTTTTTTTGAAGTACAGCTGTCACGTAAACAATACCTCATCAGGTAGTTTTGCTCTTGATCCACTGATCTTTTGTAATATCTAAATAAATAAATATTTTATTAAAATGATTTTTAGTTATGAAATTTGAATAAAATAAGTTTTCTCAAAACACAAAATAAAAATATCCATCAAGAACAGCATCTGAAATCAAAATTATTGTGAGAAAAATTTTTATATACACTTGCTATGCCCTAATGAAAGAGGTTTTAGGGGTCTATATATGTCAATAAAATGGCTCAATCTGTCTATAAAATGCCTAAGTTAATAGAAAAAAAAGTGCATTTACTTAAGAATTTTCTTTAAGATTACTTTAAAAGATCTGTGCTCTTTACAAACCAGATCTTGCAATCAGCTTAAAGACTACATCCTGACTGCACACAAATTTAATTAAAAACAAAACAAATTACTTTTACAGATGATAGCTGAATAAACCAAAAACAAGTAAAAATTTTGCTTATGAGCAAAAATATCTTAATACTTTAAACTTTAAAATGTTGGTTTAAAAAATATGAAATTCATGGTCTTTATCTAAATAAAATACAATGAATATTGCAAATAATTCATAACTTACATTTAACATGTAAAATTTTATCACATAAATAAAAAAATCTCACATCGAATGCAGTGTACAGCATACTTTTTTTATCATGATGGTATTTAACAAAAGCAGGCAGTTGAATAAACCAAATTGTGTAACAATGGCCAAGCAAACACCTAGTTCATTTAAAAGAGGCTAAAATCTTAAAACTTTATGTTTTTAACAATTAACTATTGAGTACTTTTTGATATTAGTTTTTTTAAACAAATATCTGTAATAGTTTCAAACTTTCTTTAAAAAAAAAAAAAAAAAAAAGGGATTTCAAAAAATGTGCTTTTACCTTGCCCACATCATTGGGCTGTTGGCTTGTTTCTTTGCGCTCTGAAAAGAAAACATTTTACTTTTTAAAAAACGTTACATGACGATTTAAGCATAATATGGTACTAAATTTTTGACATTAAAACATAATTAGATCATTATTTAAGAACGAAAAAAAACCCTCACCACAGATCCTTGTTCTCGTTCATGCTTAGTGCGACCTACAACAGGCGAGCGAGGGGGTGTATTTAAGTGCGAAAATGATGGATTAGTAAGAGCTGAAGGTATTTGAGTAAACAACTCTGCTTGCAACTTAGGAAAACCATTGTAACTTAAAAAAGAGTTTTACAGAAAGCTAAAATAAAACTAAAGCCAAAATAGTTGCAAAATAAAAATTTTTTACAAGTTAAATGATAATTTAAAAAGTACTTTTACAGTACAAAAATATTGCTTACATATAATAATCATCTTTCGGCAATCCATTCTTGTCAGGTGGTGTAACCACAACTGTTGTGAAGCTAATAATAATTTATTAGTAACAAAAATATTACCAAAAAATAAACAAATAAACAAAATAAAATTCAAATACAAGAATAAATTATTAAGTAAAATAAGAACAGATAATGAATTGAAAAACAAAAAACAAGTAATATTTTACCTGTTAGAAAAGCGTTCATTGTGCAATAACCGTGCGGGCGTTTCACACTAAAATTTAAATGTTAATAAACCATAAATATTGAGAAGTAAAGTGTATATGTAAATATTAAAAACAGTATTTTTCCAAACAAGTTTTTTTTTTTCTTAATGAAACAATCTGTATAGCTAACATTTTGACTTGTTTCACATAATCTAGATAGTATAACATAATTAAAACTGATTACAAGCACTAATTCTTAATTAACAGCAAAGCTAATATTATGCTGTGCACCAGTAGAAATAATATTAATAATATTAATTTTGAGAAACACCACAACCGGTAACCACTAACACAACCGGTGATACTAATTTAATGTAAACATCTAATGTTTAATATAAAAAAACAGATTCTCTTTCTGAACAGGTACTAGTTGATTTTTTTTTAATTGCATGATAAGTATTTTTCTTAAAAAACAACCTTGTCAATACATTCATCAAAAAACATCAGTACTGCATCATTTGATGATGATAGTGAACGAGCTTCGACAAAATGATTAAATAATTGGGTTCTAGTGAGCAGTTGAAAAAATTTTTCAGTACCACGAGGACGACTCTTCATAAAACCTTAATAAAAACCGTTAAACATAAATTAAAAACCATAAAAAATATAAATTTTTAAAAACACTCTTAAGCATTCTATATAAAGTTTTAAATATATTTTTAATATATATAAATAGATCTGATGCTTTTACCAGCAAGGTCAAACAGAGTAGTTAAATCTCTTGAACCAATATCAGGTCGAGATGTGATAGGAAGAAGGTACTGTCTATCATAAAACAAAAATTATTATGAAATATATACTTTTTCTTGAATTATAATTGAGCAAGATTGAGTTAAAAATATTTTTAAAACAAGATTCCTGAAAGTCATATTATTAGACATGTTTTATAACTTACTCATAACCCTGAAGAATTTGAGCATGAAATCGTAAAAAAGCTTCTTGAATGTCCACTTCAATATTTTCCTAGATTACAATTAAAATAGAAAAACTAGAAAAGTTGCAAAACAAAAATGTTCTTAGTTATAAAAAAACGCATTTAGGAAAATGAAAAAAAAAAAAAGAGTTTAAAAAATCTAAAGAATTCTAACTTACAAGTAAATACATGCAGGTTATATGTTCTTACATACAGGTAGATATTCATAAAGATTTTTGTACCTTAAAATCTAAAGACTCACCTTTCTATAAACTGATACAGAGTCTACATTTAAAGGTGCCATCTCTACTGCTGAATTATTGTCTTCATTTGCAACTTTTGGACAAAAATGTATACAAAATCAAATTTCAAAGTGCCTATATATTATGTGCCTATATATGTGCCTATATATATTATGTGCCTATATATGTGCCTATATATTGTGTGCCTATATTGTATCATTATATTGTATCATTACATTGTATCATTATATTGTATCATTATATTGTATCATTATATTGTATCATTATCATAAAACTGTCTATAAAAAGGATAATACCGAAACTAAACAGTTAAATATAAAAATTCTACCCTTTAAATTTTTAGAATAAATAAAGAACAAAGTTACAGTTAACAAAACTATTATCATTATCTATGATGCAAAGTTCTTTATGACACATACTTTATTCAAGTCTCAATAAAGAATTAGTGAACTGAAGAAAAGAGAAAACAAAGTTTTTAGTCAACATGTACCAAGATGCAACTGCAGAAAAACTTCATCCAGCTTATCTTTTAAAACTTTGCAAGGTTTCTAAAAAAAAAGTAAAAGAAAAAAAAAATGTTGAAAAAAGTTTGTGTTTTTCCAATAACTAAAAAATTAATTTTCAACAAACTCATTTACTTTGGGTAATGACTTCCAGTTAATTTGCTTGAAATCTCTAGTTTCACTTGCTCTGAAAATAGTACAGTAAATAGTTTCATTTATTTACTTTTAGCTTATATTAAAAAGTTTTATTCTAAGGGAAAAAAACTGCAGTAATCAAAAAATAAAATTTATCTTAAAATTGTAACACTTAAAAACATTATTTACTGTGTAATCATATTTGTATCAAGATCAACACAGGTTACATCACTAGGTGGAGATCCTTGATCAAAATATCGTGAGTCAATTCCTAATGTACAAAGTTAAGCCAAAATAACATCAGTAACTATTTGTTATTAAAAAAAATCCCTTTCTGTAAAACATATTCTTATCATAACTATAACCATATACTTTAAAAGAACTTTAAAAAGTATGCAAAATTCTTACCATAAATAAATGGAAAAGGGGCAGAAAGAACATCTGCTAATATCAAAGGGCATAGAGGAATATAAGGACACTTCCATTGGAAGGGAAATATTAGCTAAAAAAAAAAGGAAAAATGTCAATATAAACAAAAAATATACAGTAAAATTTCATCTATTTACTATAGCAACAAGAATTAAACAACAAATTGCATACTGAAGTAAGCGCTTCTCCAACACTTGTAAGAAGTGCAGGCCGTAAGGAATGAACTAGTATTTTCTGTTCAGTCAATATACATGCCAGCAGGATTAAAGTATTTTCAGTACCAAGACATCGAAGTAATGCTGAATAAGAGGCCCCACTAAAAAAAATCATTAAATTTCTTTTCTTTTCTTTTTTTTTAATAAATTAATTTAACAAGTTAATATTTGTTACTGAAGAATTACAAAAGATTACATATTATATAAAAGAGTTTAATTGAATATTTTTTCAAAAATGAAACAACTAGGCATACCTCACAGGTAAAGGGCCATTAGATGGCTCTGTTATTTCAAATCCTTCATGTGTCATCTAGTTTAATATTTGAAACAAAAACTTATTACTTTTATAAAAATAAATTCAGAAGCCTGAGTAACCAAAAGTCTAGAAAACTAACCAATTAAAAAATAAGTCTAGAAGCCTAACCAATAAAAAAAACCAACAACCAAAAGCCTAACCAAAAGGTCCAGAAGATCAAACAAAAAACCAACACCTAAAGTATTTTGAGAATGCTTCTGCAACTACTATTTATAAATGCATCGCATTTAATCAAAAAAGTTAACCTGTACAAAAACTCGTGGTTTCCGAGGAGTTGGAAATGGTACATTATGCATGAAATGTGAAATGTACCTAAAGTAGAAAAAAATAAAATAAATATTATGATTTAATATAAAGAGCTCAATCAGAACTAACTTTATACTTTAATTTACTAAATAAAAGATTTGATATGCATTATGTAACCTCTCAATTGGGATGTTTTGCTTGCCAGATACACTTATTCTATATAATGCCATGAGAAACCGACGAAATGCATCAAAGAATGGATAACGAGATAACAAACAGATACATTTGTTAGTTTGAGCTACTAGACGTCGATCTTTGTAGTTCTAAATTTGTAAAATGTAACAAAATTGGATTTTAATTAAAATTTAAGTTAAAGATTAAAGTAAAAAAATTCTAAACAACCAAAACATGAACATATAAGCAAAATGACAGAATTATTTAACAAATTATTTTTAAAACCTTTTGTTGCTCAGCCAGCAGAGCGTTGACTTCTTCCGTAAATTTTTCTTGTGGAAATTCTTCAAAAAAAGTAACTCCTGCTCCATAGATCTTTGTAAAAAAAAAATAATAATATGAATGTTATAAGATACTATTTTTATTAACAGTACTTTAAACTAGTGAACAGAAACATTCAGCTTTGGTATTAGTTTCAGCTGAAATTTTGTCCAGAACCATAACCAAAACTTCTGTTGTGGCAACATTCTACTTGTTTGGTTTCAATAGAAATTCCAGTTCAAGCTATTACCATAATGGACCGAATTTTTGATTAGGAGATCTTTTTAAGTTTAAAAAACTTGTTTTTATTTTTGTATGGGATCATAATAATTTTCTAATTAAATCAGTGTTTTAACTTTTGGGGGCATAATGAGTTTTTAGTTATACAGTTGTAGTAACTTTAACTAAAACTATGTGAATAATTTATTCCACTTACTATTCTCAAATCATTCTTTAAGTGAGCTTCAAATATTAAAATGTCTTCACATGTTCTACTTTTTATTCAACTGTTAGATATTGATTGTTTAAATACCATGTGTCCCATAAGCCACTACAAATCAAATCTACTTTACTTTCCAAATATTTAATCAAACAAATTTGAATGATAAAAAAAAGTTCATAAAAATGGGGTTTGTAAATATCATACAATATGACCACCATCACTTCCAGTAATAATTGAAAGCAATCAATAAAAGACAGAAACACTGGTTCATTATTGTCAATATTTATTTGTTGGGTAGTGTCTGAAATTGAAGCTTTTAGATTTTTAAGTGTTAAAGGTCGTCCGGGTGCTAACACCAACGGTTTCAGACTGTCCCAGTACCAGAAATTGCAAGACAATAAATCTGGTGAACGCGGTGGCTAGAACTGCAAGAAAAATTATCTAATAACACAATCATTTGTGAAGGTCTCGGTTAGAAATATTTACACATTCCTCTTTATGTCCAGCAGAGTGCTTTTTTGTTGTTATGTTTTTAATGCACATTTTTGATGAGTTTTTAAGTATGGAACAACATAATGCTGTAACAGACAAATAGCTGTCACCATCAATAGTCCTGGTTTCAATGGAAAATGGTGGATCAATAATTTTGCCACCCACATGCACAAGTTTAGTGAATTAAGCAACTTTTTAGCATAATTGTGAGGTTCAAGTTACAACAAATGAAAGCATTCTTGGTGTAAATAATTCTGTCTAGATGGAAAAACACCTCATCTGTCCACAGAACTTTGTCAAGACTATCAAACTGGCCAACTGGTTTTCCAAACACCATGAAGCAAATCCCTTTTGTTTTGCATAATCATCTGGTTCCAATTGTTGGTGCACTGATATGCAAAATTTAGTAGTTTTTATAAAAGCCCTAACCAATAATATGAAAATAAAATAGGATTGGTTCACCAGAAATATACATTTTTGCATATTACATAGGTTTAGTTTTTGTAATGACTTCTGGGACACACTGTTTATGGAAAATAGTTAATTCATGTTTTTTTAGCATTAATTTGGTTTTCCAGTTTTGGCCAGTCTTGGTTTTGGTTTTATTCAAGTTTCAGATACAGTTTTTTTTTTACAATTTTTTACTGAACCAGAATTTTGGTACTTTGGTTTTGGCTGAAGTTTCAACTTCATTAATATTAACATATTAATATATTATGTATTACAAAAATATAAAACATGTTTAAAAAATCCTTAAAATACTTGCATGTTATATAACTGAATGTTCAATATTACCTTTTCACCTTTGGCATCTGTAAGAGCAAAGGTTGAGAAGATTGGAAGAGGAGGTTGAGCAGTCTCAGGCCAACATTCAATAACTGCACCAAGTGGTAAACAGAAAAGTTGAATAGAGTCAGGAAGTGGATAGTCTTTATAATCTGTTGTAGGATACTTGCTGATTATTTCTAAATGAATAAAATTTCTAAAAATGTAAAAAATTTTTAATGAAAAAGTCATGAGAATTTGAAACTTAGCCTAAAATCTCTTATTTTTTTTGTCCACATCCACCATTATAGATTTTATAGTACCACTTTTCCTAAACAATTCAAGCTCTATTTAAAGGAGAGCTGAATATTGGTATTTGATCATTATTGAGGGTGTAAAATCCAAAGATATGAGAAAATAAACCAATTTAAAACTTTTGACAGCCGTTTTTCAATTTTAAGATGGTTAAGACAAACTTCTTTTTGTTTTTTAAATTAAGACAGTTAAAAACCATCATGGGTTCAAAATTTTATTCATTTGAAGAAGAGATTTATATTTAAAGGATAACAATGTTTAAAAGTCTAAATCTTAATTTTAAATGATAACGTTGCAGAATGTTACAAATTTAAAAATAGATTTTATTTTAATTAAAATACTGCTCAGCAGTTTAAATATAGTTTTTTTTGTGACATCAGTTGTGATAAGTAAAGCCTAAAAATTGTATTGATTTAAGATTAAATAATTACTGAGTTTTATTTGGAAATTCCTTTTCTCAGTCACGTGACAAACAATCAGCAGTACTCCATTGAATTCAACTAGAAAGTGAATACTATCTGACAACATATACACTCTTGTTTTGAATTGAACCTTTAAAAGATCTTCCTGATGATAATAGAGAAATACTAATGTGGAAGACTGGGCTATCAATAATCAAGGTCAAATCAACAACTTGTCTCCATCATAAAACATGTTTATTTAAAGTGCTATACAAATAAAGTAACACGATGCTGCAATTTATTTAATACCCATTAAAAAGCTAAGAAAGATATTAAGAGCAGTGACAACTTTTATTTCTCAAATTTGTATTTTGAAAGTGTTGAGTTACACCAATCAGATTCTTTGCAGCCAAACTCAACTTTTTTTTCTATATTTATAGCTTATCTTTTTAGCTAGCCTTTGAAAATGCAGAATAAGCACCAGACAATTTTCAGTTTTAAATGTCTTTGTTAACATTTTTATAGATATTAAAAATTTTTCATTTTATTTTTCTTAATATCAACTTTTATACAGTAACTTCTATACAGCAATTTGATTACATCAAAGTTCCAAATGCAGTAAGACTATTCTTATTATTGCCTAATTATTGAAATTATTGTCAAATATTGTTCAAAATCTAAATTATGAAATAAATTTAATTTCATTTTCATTTGAAAACTAATATAACTAGTACAAACAACACTATGACACAAAAGTCTTTACAGATCAAAATTCAACTTAGTACTTTTAAGAAAAAATTTGTAGCACCAAGTGAAAAGTTATTGTCCACAATGTAGATATAAATCAGCATCAAGAGGTTGAAATAAAAAAAAAAACAATTGAGATTCAAGATAATATGGTTGTTCAACAGTACTTGAAAAAATATGAAACTGTTTTGATGAAATACATATTGTGCAAATATGACAAACTATACTGGGTTGTTGTAGTTCCTGAAATTGATAAAGAGAATGATGATTTCATGGTATAGTTCATGCATCCAAATTTTCCAAGTCGGTCTTATGACCAAATCAGGATGTTTGCTGAACACCAAGAATAGATGTAATTTATCTTGTTAAAACAGTCAACATTTTCTGGGCATCAGTACCACATCTCAAAAGAGGATGAAGATCTAATTCAGCTGTTTGCAACATTTCACTAATTTTTAAAAAAACTTTAACTTCATTATTTGCCTAATGTCTGCTTATTCCAATCCTTTTCATTTTCGTTTTCATATTCTTATTTTGTCTTTTAAGCAGATTTTGTTCCATTTTCCAAAAAACATGCATTTTAATACAAAATTTGAAATACTGAATCTAAATGCAACACTTTTAATAATGGTCAAGTATCAATTTTTAGCTTTTTCTTCCACTAGAACTTGAATTATTCTAGAAAAAGTGAATTATTCAGGAAAAAGTGACGCTATAAAAATCCAGAATGATGAATGTGGGCAAAAAATAGGGGATTTTTTCATGTTTCACTGATAGGCACCACAGCTTAAAATTCAAAGGCAATCTAAACAGATGGATGAAAAATTTTATTTTGAACTACCCAGACATGCAATATTAATAGCATATACAGAATCATAACATAGGTATTAACATACACATTCAGCAAAGTATTAATATTGATATGTAACATAGAAGCAAAAATATATTTACAGAGGTAAGTAGCACAAGCACAAGTAAAATTTCAATGGAAATAAAAAAACTTCATAAGAAATAACTTCATAAGGAAAAAAAATTAAGATGATTATCTTTTCACCTGCTGAATAGGTAAGTGAATTGGTTCTTGCTAAAGATTTTCTATAGCAGAGATAAACAGCAGAACCTCCAAGGCCTTGATTTAAATTTCTATCAATTAAGCAAAAGGCATGTGGTGGTTTTTCTCCCTATTTGTATGAAAAGTTAAATAAAGACTTAAATAAGTTTCTTTTACAAATCTAACACAAATGTATTCAGAGTAATACCTAAAATTACCTTATTGGTAATAATAACACATATATCAATCACAGCAAGGGAGGAATGTGCAAATTGCGGAGAGGCTCTTCGGTAAGTGATAAACAAGCGTGAGTTGCTGGCATTGTTTACATTAGCAAACAATTTTGTTGGAGTCTTTAGGACTATGTCACAACCATGCATTAATCTTTGGCGACCTTCATGCAGAACTCTTTATTTAAAAAACTTTTATATAAATACTATATAAATACTTTGATAAAGTGTAAAATAAGCATGGAAAGAAAATTAAGGTATTACTAAATAAAAACCAAAGTGAAAAAAAAAAACAGATAAGACTTTACCCTATATCTGTAAGTGGGGGCTTATCTCTTCCTCTTCGGAAACATAAATAGCATGTTGGACTACGTAAAGAACCATGATTAAGGTTTGCTGGCAAACCACTTGGTGTAAACTCAATACATTCAAAACCTTCAGGCGGCTCTTCCCCAGCACTTTTGAAAATAACAGCAAGATCTGTAATAGGTTCTAATGTTTCATAGTCACATTCTGGTTTACTCAAATTGTTTAACCCCACAGTTACAAAGTAATCAGCTACTCTACGTTCTTCTATCATGTCAATATTGATATACTGAAAGATGATCATATAAATAAATTTTAAAACTTAAAGAAAAAAACTTTAGGTGTTTTTTTTTACCCAACTGCCAGAAAGTACAAGAAAAAATAACTTATGTTAATTAATTTACTGATATGCAAGAAATTTACTTTATTTGTGAAGTGTCCGTAAAACACGCAGAAGTATACATTATTTTAAAAAGTATAATTACAATATATGTAAACTATGTCTTAGTTTACTTTTACATTGACATTTTTTGTGTATGAACAGTAACTATGTAAAATTATCAAAACTTTTTTCTTATTCTTTTTGAAATAATACACTTTGACTTCACTCTCCATTATACAAGTTACATAAAATAATCGTTTTCACTTATTATATAAAACAAATATTGCAACAAGAATTCTATTGCAACATTTTTTAATGCACAGAAAATACATATATACAAAAAAAAAAACAACAAACAGTAAAATATCAATTTAATTTGACTTATTACAACTTTTTTATTTTCTTTGACATTTAAAATCTTTAAAAAACTGAAAAAAAGTAGGCAAAATTTTTTAAATAAAAAAAATTAGCACTTAGACAATAGAAAACTAAAACTAAGCATAAAATAATAATGCTTATTAATAATTACTAATTATTAGTCACAATAATAAAAGCAGAGAACATAAAAATAATTCAACTGCTTGATGCTCAATTACAAATGTTTTTTAAACTTTGAGTACAGCATCGTTGAAATGGTAGCTGTATTGTTACGTGCAGCCTACACCACAAAACTTTTTCTCAAAACCATTTTTTTTGTACTGATTAGATTTCAAGTTTGCTTAACTTCAGATCCAAAATCTTCCCATAAGATTGACAAAAAAAGAAGAATTACTGAACTTCTTTACTGATCTTCATTACCAGAGTCATCATTATCAAAACATTCTTCATCATCCTCCTGATCTTCATAATCATCATCATCATCATACCAGTCATCACAAACGTCAATATTAGCATCAGATTGACTAAGTGGCTTATGCTTAATACAATACTCTTCAATTGAGGATGGTATATGAATACCTTCTTTTTCTGCTTCAATTCGACTATTTAAAACTTGCACACTGTAAAAGAAAAATACCTATAAACAAATATGCCAAACTGTTATCATCAATTTTAGAATCTGAGTTTACCCATAACTTTATATTATTCAAGAAATGATTTAAAGCTATTATTCTTTTTATCATAAACCTTTTTCAAACAAAATGAAACAATAGTGTCATTTGATCATAAGTACTTTCAAAATTTCTATAAACAACAGTTTATAGAAGTTTTGAAAAACAGTTAAACAAAGAGAAGAATATGTATTAATAATGAGAAATGCTATACTTTTTGATATATAGCAATTGAAATAGCACTGTGTAGTTTATTAGATGGTAATTTTTTATGAATATTGTTTGAACAAATTATAAGCATTAATACAACTGTCAATTTATAACTAGTTTTATTTACTTCAGTAGTGTAAAAAGTTGGTGCATTAAAAAAGATTTCTTTGAAATGAATGTAATTTAATAAATAGCTAGTTAATAAATTTTAATAATTTAAAATTTTTTAGCCATTTGAAAAAAAAAAGAAAAAAAAAAAAAACCTGTTTAAATATAAAAGGGTTTTTAATTGGTAGCAACTTTTTCCCATATTATATTGACAACAAATCAAAAATCAAAAAACTTTTCTTGTTTTGAAGCAATATATTTGTTGAATTAAATATATCATGGCCTTTAAGATAAGAGATAATTAGATGGCACAATGTCTGGTAAATATGTTAAGTCAGTTTAAGCATCCTATGCTTTTAAGATTTCTTTTCTAGGTTTAGGAATGTGTAATCCATCTTTCACATGTTCAAAAACTACTTCATATCTTCTTACATATTCTGATTCTTTTTCTTCAAATACTTATTTCAACTTGATTAACTATCAGAACCAGCATGTTTGACCAGCATGGTTGACCAGGTCTCAGCACATTACTTATATGAGAGTTTATTTCAGCATTAGTGTTGATAGCTTGCTCAGCTTTATCCATGATTTCAAAAAGTAAAATGATTCACAACCTTTTTTTTTAAAATTTATGGGGGTTACTTTCTATTGGAATCATTGCAATTGCTTTTAAAATGTTTGCAAACTTTCTTCAGCCAATTTATGTGGGTTACTTTCTATTTGAATCATTGGGATTGCTTTTTAAATGTTTGCAAATTTGCTTCTGCCAATTTTCTTAGTGTTTGGCATTAGCCTGTACCAATTCTGTATTCTTATTCAAATCTATAATTCGTTTGAGCCTTGAATTTCTTTCTAATTAAAATCTTTAAGTTGTCTGACCAATTTCTACAAATGGTTTCAGATTAGTCATGTTCACTATAAGCTTCCGAAAATAAATATCAGCTTTTAGAAGCATTTTAAATCCAAAAAAAAACTGTGTTTACACTTTAACTGTTTGTCTTTTGCTCAATATTAAAGTATATTTTTATTGACTGATGTTAATTTATATTTAACTATAACTCTTTATATGACATCGATGTAATAACATGACTATATGAGAATTTAGGATAATTTTACTTGCAAATGTAGTGTTGAATGGCAGAAATTCATGTAGGGGTGATTAAGTAAAGAATGTAATTCATTGTAAGGATTGAAAAGAAACTAGATTTTTCCTAGTGCGAAATACCTTGCCATGAAGACAGATAAAATCCCATTTGCTTGCACAAACAATTCAAACTTTATTCTTAAAAAAATTAAAGTGGATTTGATATACTAAAAAGTAAATCCTTCTCTGGGGCAATTATTAACCTTCCATTATAGATTTTTTTGGAATAGAAACTAATACTTTATTCAAGGTTAATGGAGAGCCCAATCTACCATAAATTCTTGGTAATTATAAGCAAAACAGTTGAAAAGTTTGCACAGGCAACCAGCTTAATGCTAGAAGAGTAGATGTATGAAGAAAGCATGTAATTTTATTTTGGATTCAAAGTTGATGAACAGGATAAAACTTCAGTGTTTTATGCATGTTGCATTTCATGCGACACAAATCTGAAAAATGGTTGAATGGTCATGTGACTAATTGCTAACTTTTTTTTTCTTTTCAAATATCATGTTTTCTTTAAAAAATTAAGAATTATTTATCAAAATTGTTGCTATGCTATTTGTTCTGATAAATATGAAAAAATCTAATGGATATACAGTCAAATCATAGTGTAGTGTATATACCAACTCAATTGAAATGATTGGACATGACATTTTCTAATTGCTGAACAGATGAGTGACAAAACATTTTCTGATTAAAGAACAGCGTTCTGTATGTAAAAGATAAAAAGCATGTATGATCTACAAAACCAAAGCAATAACATCAATTACATAATATATGCAGTTGAAATCCCCTTGAAAGTGGATTTTTGAGAAAGATATTTTAATAAATTCTTTTAAAACTGTGTTGCTGTTTACTGCACTTGCTTCCTCTGATTTTTAAAAACTATGCATACCTTATGATTGATTGGTATTCTTTATCTTTAGAGAGCTGATACTTTCTATACATGACAGAAGCATCAACATTAGCTGGAGATGATGTGTTTGGTTCATTCAGCAATGAGATAACACTCAACAAAATTGTCCTAAAAAAAATTGCACTTTAGAAAAAGATTTTAATTTCATTTCATTTATATTTTTATAAAAATAGTTTTGAAAAATATTTATATTTTTCAAAAGCTTTTAATGTGTTTGTTTACCCCTATCTTTGATTTAGGAATCTTAAGAACAAAAAGTTGTAGTATAATTATAGTATAGTTATTAAAGTTATTTATATAATTTATACTTTTGTAAATACATACCTGACATTTTGTGTGGGATTCCATCTCTCTTGTGGAAGCTCTCCACTACGTGGATCATTTGTGGGAGGATGAAGAATAGAAATACAAACATCTCCAGTCTAAAAAAATATTTAACTAAAACATCCTTAAGTTTTGAAGCATGCACTTTTTTCTTGCATAAATTTCAAACTAATTTTTGAACTAGCCAGAAACTCTAAAACTTTCATATGTAAACCCAAGGACACTAAAAAGTATTCAATCAATTTAAATGATTCAACTAATTTTGATTAAAATAAAAGAAAAATTAGAGTAAAAACATATTACAACTTCACATAAAGAGTTTTTGCTTTCATATTTCTTTTGATCATTAACAAAACTTACATATTTTTATGGTAAGTGCAATATTTAAAAAAATTGAAATGTAAATGAATCATTAAGTTATTTATTATTACATTTTTAATTATCTGTACCTAAATTACTAAAGTAATGCGCACAATGTGGTAGAAAAAAGTTTAGCTAATGCTTTTTAAAAAAAGTAAGATTTGAGCAACAATACTGAAGTTCTTTTAGTTAAAACTTTGAAAAAATTTTTAAAATTACAAAATAATAACATTCAAAAATTCATTCTTGTTTACCTAATAAATCTTTAAACTAGCTCTTTTTTTTCTTTTTGAATTTTCTTATAATAAAATAAATTCAAAAATATAATAAAAAAGCTTTAACTTGTTTATTGAATATAAATTAAATATAAAAACCATAGTGTCAATGAATTATTATTTTTTCATTTAATTTGTAGTATTTAAAAGTTCAAAACCGACTGTTAACCAACAATTTTTGAAATTTTGAAACCCAAAAGCAACTGTTACAAAACTCTTGATTTTTTTTAGAAACTTTTACAAAGTTGTGAAATTGGTTCTGAGAGAGAAAGGAAACTGTAGCTGGGCATAATACCTGTAATTGCTAAAGTTGAGAGTGTCAAGCCTGTAATGTAGGACTATGCCTAGGGTGTTTTGTACCCTACCACACAAAATCTAGACACTAAAGGTGTTAATCAATCAGTGCAAAAAACTTCTGTAAAGTGAGTGTAATGCATATATACAGAAAACATTCATTATAAATTAGTTCAACTTTAAGCAAGTTTTTCTAAACAGCTTTTCATTTTAATCAGCACTTTAAGAATCAACAAATAGAAAACACATGAGTTAGTTTCTTTATTGAAAATAAAAAAATCGTTCTTATTTAAATAAAACTAACCTCATATATATTAGGATGCCACATCTTTGTAGAAAACTTAAATGATGGAGGACTATATGGGTAATCTTGTGGAAATGTCATTTTAGCCTGAAACATAATTGTTAAGTTTGAAAAAAGAAGCATTAAATCAGAATGAAAGAACTTCTTTTTTTAACATATAATTTTAATAATCAGTAGATATCTCAAATGTTTCTTAGCTAATTAGTCTTTTGATATCAATGATTTTTTAAAATTGTATTAATTAAAATTGTATAAAATATATCATTCAAAGTTGTATAAAGTATATATTTTAAAGTTATGTAAAATGTTTTATTCAAAATTGTATAGAATATATCATTTGTATAAAGTATATTTTTTTAAAATTGTATACAATTTATTTTTTAATGTTGTGTAAAAAAACAAAAAATAACTTTAATCTTAAAAAATCCAAAGTAAAGAAAGTTTCTTAGCTTGCATTTTTAATCAAAATTTGATTTCTTGATTCCATGATTTTCTTCTTATAATTTTACTACTTATCATAAAAATAAAATTACTTTTGTGATTTACTAGGGCTTCCAATTTTTTTAATAACTTTTTTAAAAGGGAGTACTTAAGTCACATTTTTACAGTAAAAGAAATGCATTATTGTCTTTAAATAAATCAAATAAAAACTTTCATTTTTTTTTTGTCTTACTAAAAACTTTTAAATATTGGAACAAAATTTTTAAAAAGCCTGCATTATGATAAAGTTTCAGAATTTGGGATTGTTCCATCTAAAAGTGTGCAGATGGGATTGCTAGATTTATGTAAATGTGTAAACATGATTACAGCAGGTAGAAGTTTCTGTGTTTCATGTATAACTTATATATTGAAGTATGACTACAATCTTACATACCTTAAAATAGCCACCTTCATACAAAGTCTTGGGAGGTCCAAATACACCAACATTCCATTCAAATAAATTACTTTCATCTTCAACATCAACAACAACACCTTCAATAGGATCTTTCCGAATACTTTTAATTTCTAACTGAAGTGCTCTGATTGCAACAGATTCTGTCGCCATTTTATTTAGCCAATTTCATTTACTCTAAAAAGTTTAGTACCATCATGATCATCATAATTATCTTCATGATCTAGATCATGATCAAGATCATCATCATCATCACCATCATGATAATGATGATGATAATGATGATGATAATGATGATGATGACAATGATGATGATGATGATGATGATGATGATGATGATGATGATGATGATGATGATGATGATGATGATGATGATGATGATGATGATGATGATGATGATGATGATGATTATCATTTTAATTACTACTATCATCATCATTAAAAAGCTAAGTTAATACTAAACTAAAAAACTATAAAAAAACTAACACATAACCATTAAAATCGTTTAAATAGATCTAAAGTGCTTTGTATTAGCAACTTATGCAATAATAATTAAATAAATATTATAGATAACAAATTTTTAATGCAGCTTCAATAGCAGGTAATCTATATAAGGCAGATCAAATTAATTAAGTAGCTGTTGTTTTACATTGTCTCTATATCAATACAGTTGTTTATATCACATATAGCTATATGGCTAAATAGGGTACCATATTTAAATTTTGAATAATTTTTTTCTTAACCAACTTCTACAGATTATTTAGTTTTTAAATTTTGCTCATAACGATTCCCAAGAGCGTTTTTTTTTATATCTATAGCGAATGTTCTTTTCAGAGCAAGTGCACCTGTTGTTTAACGATGTAGTGAAGTGAAGCTTGGTAAAACTTTTAACTTTAATGTAAGAATAAAAGAAACACTTTATAACGAACCAATGATATATACTTTTTTATTTTTCTAATTTACATCTGCTTTGGTTACATAAAAATTCGATTTGAACTCCCGCAGGCGACGCATACCACAACGTCTTCGTTAAAACCGTCGCTCGATAACGTAGCGTTAACTTAAAGCGATGTCTTCATTTTCTATCTTAAGCGTAGCATTTCCATTTTTAGGGTGAGATTGCTTGGGGATGTATTACAGTAGTTTATTTACTATGTAAATAAACTACTGTATTTAAGCTAATACATTTATTACATTAATAAACGTGTTATATGTTTGTAATGCATACTTGAATAGTTATTTTTGAAAGAGCTGGTTTATAGAAGTTTAATGTTAAATTTAGTGCAGATAAGCTCTGAAATTATTTGTAGTGACAATTTTTTAAAGTATTTTAACTATCACTAGACTTATGGATATATTTTGAAATATCACTAGACTTATGGATATCTTTTGAAAGCTTATTGACGTGTTTTTGTGACTCACTTAACAAAAGTAACTTGTCTAGATTCAAAAATGTTTTCCTCCAACCAATAGCAAAATTATTAAGCAATCTAGCAGTTCGTGTTACTATTTATTGAACTCAGCATCGTTGTTAAGAATATTGATCATTTGTTTATACTAATATTGTAAATGAAGAAATTAATTATTGAATACAATAAAACCTCAATGTAACAAACCCCTGAAATTTCGAACCAAATTCTTTTTCCTCTCATTTTTTCAATAACCAAACTTTCTATATACTTTCTAAAATTTTATTACATCGCTGCATTGAGTTTCTAATATAATTTCATAGTTTCTAATAGAACAACTTATTGTTAGTAAGGATTCGTTAGAAAAAAATTTCTGTTTTAGGCCTAAAATAGGGATAAATTTGATCAAGCATTTTACCAAACCAAAACTGTCTTCTTATTTTCCTGAACCAAATCTGACTTCTTATTTTGTTGAAGTACTTTTCTAAATGTGTTACTTACAACTTATAAAATGTAAAACGTGTTGTGAAACAACTTTCTCTTTGGCAAATCTTTTTTTGATGGCGTTGTTTGGCTACCTGTAGCGATTAAAGGTAACATTTGAATTTATTTTGTTTGGAAAACTGAATAAAGGAGTTTATTCATGCACTTAACGGGCCGGCGCTGTTGAGTTCATCGTGCTCAACACTCAGATTTTTCAGGTCTCTACAATAAACATAGGATCCTGGGCCCACTGAGTCAGGTAAAGAGGAATGGGAGAGCGGTCATATGTTGTTCTTTTTTTTTACCAAATTTTGACATAATCCGGAAATTTAAATGAAATAATAAAACTTTTGATATTTTTATGTACTTTGATTATTGCATACCATTATGACATGCGGTACGTAATAATCTAAATACATAAAATACGGCATATATAAAGGTACGGTGTATATTAAAATACATGCTCAAAGGATTATGATATATACTAAAGTATTACGGCATATATTTCAATTATTTGCGAGGGGGAAATGAAAGATGTATGGTAAATTTTAGTCATCTAAACAAAAAGTAATTATCTGCACTGTCTTTCTCTGAAGTACTGTTTTATTTTCGTTCTTTTAGCGTAGTTTCTTTTGTTTGTGTCATTTCTAAGGACACACTTATGTAAAAAATCTAACCTTGATGTTTGACCAAAAAAAAACCTTTGATAGTCATGAATACACTGGTCACTGGGATAAATGTCCCAAAATCTGTTTACATCGTCCGCAGAATAAAACGTCGAGTGAAATTTTGGTAAAGTAGCAATAAACTTTGTAAAATACTGCAATAAAAACTTATTTTTTTTATATGCATTTGAAAAAAAACCAAGCATTCGTTTCTTCCAAAATAAGTTGGAATAAGTTGTATAAGCTCTCATCTATCACATGAGAATTTACTCAACTTAGTCAAATTTGCCATCATCGGAGAAAAGGAGAGTTTCTCAGTGTTTCAATACTTGGCAAGGGTTTTGCACACAAATGCACCAAACTTTACTTGAAAAACAACATAGCTAACGTCATTTTGAAAGATTCCGTAGCTTCTGAGAGAGACGCAGCACATTTTCCATAGCTGCTGAGAGAGATGCAGAATTTAGTTTGCCAGATAGAACTAGGCATTTTCCAGGTAAAATTTGTTTGAAAATATTGTAACCTGTTTTAAGGGTTTCAAAAATAACATTTTGAAAATTACAATCACTTAGATTCCTCTTCAAGTTTTTTCACTTCAAATTGTTTCTTGTCTCTTTAATGAAGCACCATGTTTAACGTTCAAAGATTTTTTTTTTTATGTGCAAAACTGGATTGTCTGGTATGTCTGGACTGTCAAGTTCGGCATAAAAAAGATTGAACGAATTTTTAGGTAAGTTGCGACCAACCAATTGTTGTTAAGAATTCTAATTCCAAGTTTGATGAATCAGTCAAATTACTCGAAAACATTTCGCAAAAACACGGATTAATGTTTTAAGTTGTACTTGTACTGTTTTTGAACACACCGATTCCATTGTTATCTTAGTTAAACTTAAGCAAATAACCTGGTACGGACGTACCAAATTTTTTTGTTTATATGACAGAAAGTGTAAAAAACATTTCCTCTATAAAAGTCTTCTTTTTCTATTTAAAATGTTCTATTTTTAGTATATTCATTTTGCAAAAAGTTTTGTTTCAACAATTTATAAATATGAAAAATTTCATATATAAATACTCTGTATTTGTATAAATAATTATACAGTTTATTTTTTCTTTTAAAAAAATATTTAAATGATAAAACATTTCTTGCATTTGTAAATATAGCTTGTTTCTTTATTTAAAAAAAAAAATATGAAGAATAAACTTGTAATGGCTCTGTGAACTAGTACACGACATCAAAAACATCCATGACAATTATATTGTAAACTAGGAATCAACAGTAGCGGAGGCTACTTAAAGTAAGTATTCATAATTCAATACAACAAACTTTTTTCCTATGAAATGCTCTAAATTAAAACATTTTAATGTTCTTAGCCTGAATACCGTAGCTATTAGGGTCACAGCACACTTTCTATTTTCAGCAAGACTTCATCATCACTTTAAGAAGATCTAAATAGGATGAATGTAAAGAAGTTTAGTAAAGTACTTAAGACGATATTTTGCTTAAGGAAATCTAGCAGAATAATAGAATAATAGTTGCAAATAACATGAAAATTTACCAGAAATATATCCACCATAAATTCCTGGAAAAAAACTTTTTCTGGATAGTTTTTTATCAGTAATGCGCACGAAGTAGAAATTAATTTATGCAAATATTAGTTACTTTTTTTCATTAGTAGATTGGTAGTGAGGAAAAGCCACACAGATTACGACACAAAACAAGCTAGCGTTATTACTTATTAAATGGCTCCACTTCCATTATTGAAAATGAAATTGGTTCTAAATGGTTGTGCAGAAAGTTTTTTAAAACTTTATTCGCGATTGGCCTACAGGTTGTAGGCCAATCGCGAATAAAGTTTTAAAAAACTTTTCTATTTTGAGAAAAAGAAACACGCATGTCTACTTTCTGCACAACCATTTAGAACCAATTTCATTTTCAATAATGGAAGTGGAGCCATTTAATAAGTAGTAACGCTAGCTTGTTTTGTGCCGTAATCTGTGTGGCTTTTCCTCACTACCAATCTACTAATGAAAAAAAGTAACTAATATTTGCATAAATTAATTTCTACTTCGTGCGCATTACTGATAAAAAACTATCCAGAAAAAGTTTTTTTCCAGGAATTTATGGTGGATATATTTCTGGTAAATTTTCATGTTATTTGCAACTATTATTCTATTATTCTGCTAGATTTAGTTCAAGTTCAAGAGCCATTACAAGTTTATTCTTCATATTTTTTTTTTTAAATAAAGAAACAAGCTATATTTACAAATGCAAGAAATGTTGTATCATTTAAATATTTTTTTAAAAGAAAAAATAAACTGTATAATTATTTATACAAATACAGAGTATTTATATATGAAATTTTTCATATTTATAAATTGTTGAAACAAAACTTTTTGCAAAATGAATATACTAAAAATAGAATAGAAACAGGTCCGATGGTTTTGGCCAGATGAACGAGGATTATATTCTTAACTACATGCTTCACCTTATTGATCATGTAAAACCTACACAAGAGAAGTCTATAACTTCTTAAAGTTCAATAATGATATTTATGATATACGTTCTCATTAATCAGATTTATTAATAAAAAAGAAAATTGCTGATAAATGTTACTTGTGAGCCCTGTTACATTATGGTCTCATTTTATGCACAATGCTTTTATGTTTTCTTATGTCTAATTGTTATTTCTTTGAAATGAATGTATTATCCTGTTTGTCTTATGATTCAGTGGATTTTTATGTCAAATCTTTTTCTAATTTTTCGGTAATAGCAAATGAGTTAGGAAGTGCCTTGCTAAGTACATTTAATATTAACCTGAAAAAAAAAATATCATGGTAAGGAATGTTAATTAAACAATTTTAATATGCAAAATTACTTTAAAAAACTATTTAATAGCGTTTCGGAATTGCATTTTCATTTTCCGTTCTGTGATTTCTATTTTAGTTTATAACGAACGATAATTAACTCGTTGTGTGCATTACATACTCCTCTTGCTCTCTTTGCAGCAACTTCAATGAAAGCGTTCTCTGAACTACAATACTATTTAAACATAGATAAATTAGTGTTTTAGTAAAAAAAAGAAATTTTAAAAGTTTTACAATACTAAATAGTTCTAATAATTTTTTATTACTCATTTATTAGTCATTATCATAAGTTTCATGACTGTAATATTTCATCCACCTGTTGATGGCAATCCATTTGTTTAAAGTTTGAACTTCTGATTTTATTGAAAACGTGAGCAGAATCATTCAGAAAAAAAGTCGCAACAACAAGATCAATGAACTGTATCAAGTTACTCAAGAAAAAGCTGCGTGCAGTGTAAAAAAGTATATGCCACTTTGTACTCAAGCTACTTTTTGTTAAATTGTCTTTCAAAAAATAGAACTATGTAAAAAACTGGTACTGAAGTTGCCAAAAATCACACAATTTTAACAAAAGTATCGAAAATTATAATCATTAAGAAGAAATCAAAAATAAACAAAAAATAAAGGCGATAATAATTATATAGTATGCTTAAATTAACATTTACCTTTGTTATTGTTTTTAATGTGTTTTTTGTTAGTTGCCAATTTGGAGGAAATAGTAACTCAAATTTCGGTGGTGGAAACTTTGATAACAGCTTTGGTAACTTTGACTCGATATTAAGTGGAAACTCAAATGCTGCTACCCAACCATCAGAAACGTACGATGGTAATGCAGCAGCAATTAACCCTGATACCTCTAGCCTATCAAGTAATCCAGCTGAAGGTTTCCCATCTGTAAAAGAACTCGAATCAAAAATTAACGGCAACGTGCCTGATGTCAATAGTTTGCCAGGTTTTGATAAAATCAGTTCTGATTCAGATAAAAACACTCTAGGAGGGGACTATCAAAAGCAATTTAGTGCACAAGACGATGCATCTATTCAAGAACTTCTTAAATCGTTTCAAACTGATGATACTAATGGTAATTACTTCCATAACACTGGAAACACAGATTTTTCACATTCTCCTAATGAATTCCGCCAGCAAGCATTAAATTGCGAAGGGACAATAAACAATCCTATGCAAGCATCAACATCGTTCAATTCACCAATCACTTTAGTAACCAAAAAAGTGGTTCTTATAGTTCAAATTCCGGGATTGTTGCAACCACAACGAATCGTCATTGGAGTGTTTGGAAATACAGTACCAAAAACAGTGGCGAACTTTGTTGATTTAGCGGATTCTAAGGTGATCGTGAATTTTAAAACATTGGAAATATTAGTTTTATATTATTGTATTTATGACGCATTTTTTGATCAATACTCGTTTTTTTACTTTGAATTATAGTACGGTTTTGGATACCGAGGAAGCATATTCCATCGCGTGATTAAAGATTTTATGATCCAAGGCAAGTTAAAATAAAATAAAAAAAAAAACAATCCACAATTATAAGACTTACGTTTCTAAAATTACAAAAACTAACGACGATTCACAGTTATTGTATTAAAGTTCTTTGAGCGATTTCAAAACTTTTGGTTTGTTTCTTGCCTCACGAGTTTAAATTTTTTTCATTTTATAGAAGAAATATTTTCTCTCTAATTTAAGAAATCCGTTTTAGGCGGGGATATCACAAGAGGTGATGGAACAGGAGGCAAGAGTATTTATGGAGGTCAGTTTGCTGACGAAAATTTCCTTGTTAAGATGAATGGACCAGGATGGGTTTGCATGGCAAATGCTGGCAAAGATACAAATGATTCTCAGTTCTTTATCACAACTGGAGATACTCCTTGGCTTAACGGCAAACATGTTTGTTTTGGAAAAGTACTCGAAGGAATGGTTAGTGAAATAAATATGCATTGTTTTTACAACACTTCGTTTTTTTTATTCTAAGATGGTCTAGTGTAAAAAAAGCTAAAATCTTTTTTATTGTTATTTTTAATTTTTTACAATTATGATATGAATTTTATGCCCACATTTTTTATTCTTGAAAGATCTATCGCGTGCTCCTATAATACTATTTTTTCTTGTTTCTTCAGATTTTATAAGTGATAAAATATAAGCATAAGCGTTTTTACTTGTTTTTAATCAATAATAACGAACAAAATACAAACTTCTATATCACTCTTTTGAAATAAATCAAATCAAAAATTATTTAAATATTTAGACGTATATTTCTGGAAAAACAATTACGATTCATCGCGTACTCAGTGTTATTTTTTTTCAACTCTTCAAGACAACACAGAATTGCAATCAAAACCTTTAAATTTATTTTACAACAAGTTTTAACAATTTTATACATGAGTATAAACTCGTTTTACCAAAAGTTTTTGTTGTGTTTTAACAAAACTTTTGGTGAAACGAGCTTATACAGAGTTCTATTTAAAAAAAAACTTCAGAAATTCAATTTATCTTAACACGTTGACTGCCGTCACCAAAGTATTCCAATTAGACTAATTGAAATAATTATATTTCGACCAATTATATTAAATCAAACCTAGACGATAATTCGTCTGACTTTTTTTTCCCGTGAACTTTGGGAAGTCAGACGAGAAAACTTTAGTTATTTAAAAAAATGAATAATGGCGAAATATAATTACGTTTCGCAGGTTTAAAGACGGGGGTAATAAACGTTATAAAAATCAACTATTTTCAACCAATTATCAACCATTTTGCCAAATATAAATATACGTCGAATATATTTTGTAAACCCGTATTTTGTACTTTCAAATTAATGTTTTTCACAGCCTGTTGGTTGGCAAACAAAACAATATATGCCATTGCTGAGAGCTATTAAAGCTTCTTTTTGGTAATCCTTCTAAGACTTAATAAAAAATAAATCACAAACTATTTTAAAAGCATACTCTAAATTATCCTTTTCGTTTGTCATATTGCTTCTGAATAGCACTGACAGTTTAATTAACTAAATTTTGGCGTAACCTTTAATTAACCCCCCGAAACTTTACGATATTTCATTAAGATCAAAGAAAAGCCGCAGGAACATATTTGTTCCGGTGTAGCGTTTTTAATTTACTGCCGTTAAAATTTTACTGCGCAGCAAAATTCCAACGTAAAAATTTTACTGCGCAGTAAAATTTCAACGTTGGAATTTTACTGCTATCGTTATTTTTTTACTGACTTTTTTAATATACAGTTTCTGGCGTTTATTTTTTTGGCGTTTTCAAGATGTACAAAAATATTAACTTTCATGATATGAGGAAATACTTGAATGACAAAAAGTTTCCTGAAGGTTTAAATGAGAGAGGAAAAAAGGCAAACTTTAAAAAGCAATGTAAAAACTTTGCAATTATAGACAACAAATTGATGTATTGCAAAAAAAATAAGGGAAAATGCATAACTTTACATAAAAAAGTGAATCAAAATCTGGCCTGGAAAGTAAACTATCATTTAATGTATGCATTAAATTATAAAAGTTTCATTAAAAGAAAAATTGAAGTGCCCTTAGTTTTATAAAACATGTATATTTTTACCCGCCCCTAGCAAAAACTTTAACATCTCTTCTTTTCTTGATGACAGTAAAAAAATAACGAGCGCAGTAAATTTTTAACGCTATAATTTTACTGCGCAGTAAATTTTTAACGTTAAAATTTTACTGCGCAGTAAATTTTTAACGTTAAAATTTTACTGCGCAGTAAAATTATAGCGTTAAAAATTTACTGCGCAGTAAAATTTCAACGGAGTAAAATATTAACATGACACCTGTAGATGAAAAATTGCATTGGCGCAAATACCAAAGTTTTCTCGTCTGACTTCCCAAAGTTCCCGCCCAAAGATCCCGTGAACTTTGGTTCACGGGAAAAAAAAGTCAGACGAATTATCGTCTAAATCAAACCTAAAAACATGAAAATAATTTTTGGACATTTTACGAAAATCCTGTCGGCGGTCAACGTGTTAAAAGACAGGTGTAGAAATTGGTTATTATTTGGTAAAAACCCTGTATTCACCTTCAGAGTTAAAGGTAAACTATTTTTTTTAAATTTCCCGAAAGAATAACAAAATTATTTTTTTCTTAGAGTGTGGTCAATGCAATACAAAGCGTCCCTAAGGATAGAAACGACAGACCGCTAAATCCGGTTAGAGTGATAGAGAGCGCCAGTGAAATTGTCGGGAACCCATTTGACGCAACTAGCCAACCGAATTACAGTAATTAATGAAAACTTGTTATTTATAATGAAAGCTGAGGGTGATAATAGTTCAAGTGGCTATCTCGCGAGTAGAAGAAAAGCAATCCTTGATGTTGAAAAAACATCAGCTAATTAACCAAAAATGGTAGACTATGTAGACGAAACCGTCAACTTCTAGAAAATAACGCTTAGTATGTAATAGAGTTCTGCGGTGGATATGAGTTCGTTTTAAAAGTTGGAGAACCTTGTAATTATTTAGCAATTTCGTAATAACTCTACAAAACCTACAAACGGAGATTAAAAACGCAACCAGAATTTGTTCAACTAATGATATTAGTGGAGATACACAGACATTTTACATTAATATAAATTTTAACTTTTTATTTAAGATACACGTTAAAAAAATATCTAAGATCAAGAAGAAGCATCATCTCTAAAATAAATTTATTCTCTTAACAAAAAAGGTTGAAAATATTGAAACCAATAACTCTAACCATAACAAAATACGATTCGAGCTATAACAATAATTCATTTTTATATGCATTACAATATCTTATGAGTTAACTCTAGTTTCAAAAGCTTTATTCTTGTTTTTAAATCATTTTGCCTTCTTCTAAGAATCCAAATTATCCAAGTTTTAATAAGGATTTCTACAATCAAAGAAACCTATTTTCGGTAATTTTATGTTGACATTTACATCTTAATCAGGTTTTTTTCGGAACATATTTATCGCTACAATATTTTTGTTCATTTCACGATTAGAAGCGTTTCTTAAACCTTCTGCGACATGTCTCAATTGAACTTTGATCTCTGGCTTCATATTTTCAGCTTCTTGTTCGAGTGTCGATGCGAGTGACAATAGAAGCCCGTGAAATCCGTAAGCAACACCTGCTCTTCGCAATTTATTGACTTCCTGAAAACCCAGAAACTTGCTATCATTAAAAAAATATTAATAGCTAAAACAAAAAAGATATCAGGCATTCCCATTCCTATTAGAAATAAATTAGTTAAATAATTCTCAAATAATTTTAACTTTTCTGTTTTATAAATTACGTGTAAAAATATTTACTAACCTTTATCTTCAACTGCATACTCAAAAAAAAGAGGGGGAGAGGAGGAATGGGGAAGAAGGAGAGGAATCAGAGAGATAAGTTATTTCAAAAGTTAAGCACAAAAAGTTGATATTGAAGTAAGAGTAATATATATATATATATATATATATATATATATATATATATATATATATATATATATATATATATATAGGAATTCTTAGATGGGTATGTTGGAAAAGTATGAATTCTTTAAAATGTATGTTGTAATGTCTGTTTCAGTTTTTAAAAGTATGAGGCAAAAACAGCAAAAACAGCAAAAACTATTTATTACAAAACCAATTTGTTACAATGTGAATAGTGAGTTAGTAATGTTGTAGTAGAGGAAACTGATCTTTACAAAACAATATTGATAAATACAAGAAGCAACTCAGTAAATGTAATGCTTAAGAAAGCTAAATCAATTGAGCAGTATGAACATTGTTTTGATAGAAAGTTATAAAGTAAAGGTATGCACTATTTAAGAGAAATATACTTAGTATCAGTATAACTGTAGAGAAAATAATTTTAAAAAATTTAATTAACAATTAGTGTTAGAACTTTCAAAAGAAAAAAGGTATCCCATACCCTGAAGAATACCGATTGCTTCTCAGGTAACTTTTTTGCATATCGCAATAATTTTTGAATATCAGACTAAATACATAGAAATAGAAACTAAATCATGTTATTAGATAAAATAACCCATCTCACTAAATGAAATAATTCTTGTAATCAAATAAAAAAATTTAAAAGGGAACAAAATAATACAAGTTCACATAAAAAAAGATGGCCTACTTGTAATCCTGAGGATTTTATCCAAACTGCATTTGCATGTGTGTGATAGCTTCTTCGTGTAGAGGTGATTACTGGGAAAGGGCTTTCCTCTGTACCTTCTTTAGCATCTTGAAGGTATGGATTGGATGGAAGTTCATATGCAGGACCAAGATACTTAAGATTACCCAGCCAAGGAACACTGTCCACACCAGGTTCAAATACAGAGAGCATAAGGTTAGATTTTTTTTTACTATCTGCCCAAGAGTAGAGCATGCCATACCAATTGTTACTAAAAATACAAAACACATTTATTCGAATAACAATTTTTAAACTTTATGACAAATTGAACCTTATGATCAAATGAATCTTATCAACAAATCTAAAACGTACATAAAAACTTTTAAATGTAAAATGTAATAGCTAAATGTAAGGAAATATATTATAGTTTACCCAAGTTTAACAACACCACCCATTTTCTCCATTTTTAAGCTGCCATGAAGTAAAACACAAAATGAAGGTTGGAAACTTATTGAGTCTTTATTTTTTGAAGTTCCAGTACAACTTTGGTCACTTTGAACTGGAATAACTAAATGTCTTGACATATATGCTGGATTAGAAAAACTTTGTAGATCAAGAAAACCTATAATATTTAAACAAGTATCAAGTTTTAAATTTGCTATCGGAGCTTCATCATCTGGATGTCGGTATAAGTTCACTATTTGGGTAAAAGTATTTTGAAAAGACGGTGAAGGTGATAGTGTAATTTGAGATTCAAAATGGCCACACTTCAATGTGCCTTCATATTTATTGTAATGCAAACTAAGAAGACGATTAAAACATTTCTGCACATTTGCATCAGTCAATGAGTCAGGGATAATCAATTCGCCTTTTTCATAATTCATGCTTATAAGTTGTTCAAAATATTTTTTGCTAGTTCGTAGTTCATTGTGAGTGGCTAAACAGATAATACTTAGATTACAAGGGAAAGAAAAAGGTATTGGAAAATGGGAGTCTTTTTGTCTTTGATTAGCAGACTTTAAAGATTCTTGCAAAGAACTTTCTCCTATTCCACATAATCCATCTGTAATGACAATTAAATTTATAGGAATAAAACTTCCCCATTCTTCTGTAACAAGGTCCTCTATTCCAATCAAAGCAGTTTCAATTCTTGTTTTGTCATATGTTGTTAAAGATGAACATGCCATCTTCAAAGATTCATAATCACGTGTAAACTTTACAAGAACTTCATATAGCGATGAGTATACTACAAGACAGCTATGCTCCAGCTTGCATCGGGCAGATAACTGATCAAAGAAGTATACAAGACTTGATTGAGCTATGTCAATAAGAGAAGTGCCATCTCTATTATTGATATTACGAGACATAGATAGTGATACATCGAGTAGAATAACTGTAGGCATATTTCTTTATGTGGTGATTATATAAACAACCTATAAGAAAGACAGATTCAGTTATAAAGTATAATCTTAAAACAACATTATAAAAGTTGACTAAAAAAAAGTTCTACTTATTACATATTACACAAATGAGAGATTTTTTTTTAGGAATTAAATACTTGTAAATAGAGTCAAACTCATTATTTAACGGTACGAAAATTAGCATAACACTTTTTCACAAAAACCCTTGAGAAAGAGCTCTAGCATTATCTTTTAAAAATGTTTTTTTAACTTTTTTTTTCATATGTTTTTTTCATAGCATGGTTTAACATTTAAAGAATAGGACAGAAGAAAAACATCACTTGATAAAAAATTAGAAAAATTATATGCATTACTCACAAAATAACAACAACAACAAAAAAAAACAAGGATACTTTTTTAGAAAAAAAATTAATTTTGTTTATGTCTTATATACTCAAACTTTTATAGCACTTGAAGTGTGCCGGGATGGGGTAGATGCCATTTCAACACTTTAAAAAAATGCAAACAATTTTTTTTGAATAATTAAAATGTAAGAAAGTGAAGTGTAAATTTCAAGTTGAAACTAAATTACAAGTGTAAGTTTTACTTTAAGTCCATATATAATAATGAAACAGTCTGAAAACACTTTAAAAAAAACCAAATTCAATTTTAAAATCATTACACACATAATTTGATAGATATACTGCTATGTCTCTCTCTCCCTCCCTCCTTCCCTCCCTCCCCCCCCCCTCTCTCTCTCTCTCTCTCTCTCTCTCTCTCTCTCTCTCTCTCTCTATATATATATATATATATATATATATATATATATATATATATATATATATATATATATATATATATATATATATATATATATATATAGAGAGAGAGAGAGAGAGAGAGAGAGAGAGAGAGAAAGCAGAGTGAGAAAATTAAATCCAAATTACTTCAAAACCCACAACATTGAACCTCTCAAACTAGAAGGAATATTTACACAAAATGTATTTGATAAATTTAAGGACAATTTTGTAAGAGGTATTAAGGAGAGACTTGAAGTATCACAAAATTTGAATGATTTTGTGCAATGTGCTATGAAGGTTTATGAAATTGAATAGGATATGAAATGGTATGAAAGCCTATAAAGAAGACATCAAAATATATATATGCTAAGGAAAAATGTGGGGAAAAAAACATCAGATTATTATCATGTTTATCAAATATACTGTTTTTACCTAAAGAGGATCTTGTGATGATCCTTATGTGCATATGATGAACAGTTTAGGTGTTTTTTTGAGGTGTGGTCATATTTTTCTGTACTTATACTCCTGATGCTTAGAGTTAAAATTTGATAGACATCTTAACCAATCCAAGTAAGAACTTTCAGCAATATACCAAATTGAAAATAAAAAACGTGGCATGTATTTAAAAGGAACTTTTTCGATTAGTTTTGCTTACAACTGTGAATTAGGAAACCATGAACTCAGTTATACAAAATCTCAAATTAGGTGTTTTACATAGCTCTAGAAGGATTTGATTCTTCCACCAAGTTTCAAACAACTTTTCCTTTCCTAGCACTTTCCTAAATATGATATACAATGATCTGGTATATCATAGTAGGCTGTACAATAATTTTTTAATAGTTTCTAGTTTAAAAAAAGTATCTGTACTTTTTAAAGTCTTCGCTGCTGGCCTCTTGAGCATTCCTCACTTATTTAACCCAAATTGACAAAGCCATTCTGTCAATAGCATCAGCTCTAAGTATTAATATCTTGTATAATGAAGACAAAAATAAATAACGTACATACAAAATATTAGTAATTGTTTGTGCCGCTGTTGCGTTAAAAAAGTTAGTCGTTAAAAAAGTTTATTAAATGTGAAATCTGCGCATGCGCAAAATCATTAAAACTTTTTTAACGCCTCACGACGTTAAAAAAGTATTCAAAATGGTACCGTCAACCGAGGTAACTTTGGTTGCCGGGGTGACTTTGTTGACCGGGGTCAATTGTTGATTTTTTTTTAAATTCCTAAAATTTAACAAAGATAACATGTTTTAATTTTGTTAGAGATACCAACAATATATATCGACTATTATATCAACAATTTTGGTATATCAACAGTTTTTGTGAATATAGCACAGTTACTTCGTAGACTACATTGAGTTTATTTTGGCATCTTTTGACACTTCTGATACATTTATTGAACCATTTGAATTCTTAGCCGGTGAAAATGCCGAGGAAATATAAGCGAAAGCGTGGTTCAAGAGCATATGAAACTTCATACAATCAAGAAACGTTGTCCAATTCTATAAAAGAATGTTTAACTGGAAGAATAAGCGTGAGAAAGGCTAGTCGACAGTTCGGAATATACGCTTCCCATTTGCTTTAACCGCTGGACGTTGCTGTTTTCCGTCCGCTAAAGATATAAACGCGCATCAAAAAATCAATACCGAAAAATCAGTTCCTCGGTCTTCTTGCTCTACTGCAACGTCAATTGAAAAGCGATAATTTGAGATCTGACTTCAAGGCTAGTGGAATATCCCCCTTCGATAAAGAAATGGTCATGAAGCGTTTGCCACAGATTAACAAAGACATTGGAGGAGGTACCGGTAGTACTGTTAAGGAAGTATTCAATGAAGATATAGGTCTATTAGTGAAACATTGTGGACAGGATGGGAAAACAAATCGCACCAGAGGGAAAAAGATCACACCTGGCAAAGCGATAACACCGCAAGATCTGGTGAATAACACAACTCCTACCACATCAAAGAATAACAGTAACACCAAGAATAACAAGAAAAGGGCAAGAGTTGAACAAGTGTCATCATCCTCAGATGACGATAATGACCTACTAGAAAATGACTTTTAATGTTTTTTGCACAATAACAGGGAGCTAGTTGCAAAATTTTTTGTCCATTTAAATGTTCTTTTCATGTTTCTCTAAGTGTTTAAGGACTGATGATTTTTTTTCATGATAAAAACCTGGGGTAACATTGGCCACTTTTCGGCGTTTAAAA